>NC_062542.1:17674559-17759559 GCF_022655615.1 Tachysurus fulvidraco | reverse complement strand
ATGCAGAGAGAGAAAATGTGTACAGAGATTTCAGACCAGTCACTCATCACAAACTACAACCATTTCACACAAGTTCATTTTTTCTTCCTAAAAAGATGGTTGGAGTTTTGTTGAAGAGGGCGGGGCAAAGACTAGTAATGACATCATGTGTCAAATGCTTTAAAAAATAACAAGCTATTTATATTTGTGTTTTTTGAGACAGCGAGCGAAAAAAAAACAATAAATAGAAACGTCAGATGAAGCAAAACTGAAACATTCATCTAAACATTATTATTATTATTATTATTATTATTATTATTATTATTATTATGAAACCAGTTGTCTCCCTTTCCTAATTATTTTGGTGAGAATTTTTTTCTTTGCACACACACACACATACACACACACACACACACACACACACACACACACTTTAAATGATATGATGTCATTTAATCATCATGGTGCTTTTCTTTGTTCTTTAAAAAAGTAACAAATATAATTAAGTCTGAATAAAAGTGAAAGCAGTCACTTGCCAAGCGACACAAACTGTCTCTCTCCTGTCAATCACAGTCACATGGGCCAATCATGAGTCTGACTGATGAATGGAAAATGGTTGAGAAAATGTGTGTTTTATACAGACTAAAGAAAAACCTTTCTTTATTTACAGAATTTTTCAGATTTTCTAAAAATTCTCAGACTTTTCTCACAGCACGAGGTTCTGGTATTGAATTACGTTTCTTTATTTTCAGCTGCCTGATGTTGGTGAAGCATGTGGAGTGGTGATCAGATGCAGATCTGCTCTGAGAGCTGCAGATTCCTGAGCTCTGATTTCTGTCATGTGAACACTGAGTGAACGCCGGAGCACAGAATCACAGCCGTACTGAACATTTCAGAACTCACTGCTGATATGAAAGACATGGAATTCCCATTAAATTACAGCTATTCAAAAAAACTTCAACTTACAATCACAACATGTGCACAACTGAGCTGTGTGTGTGTGTGTGTGTGTGTGTGTGTGTGTGTGTGTGTGTGTGTGTGTGTGTGTGTGTGTGTGTGTGAGAGTGTGTGTGATTTTAGAGTCTAATAAAAGTTATACAGCAAAAATACGCAGCTTCCGATATTCACACTGAGATTCAGGAACATATCAAATTATTTGCAGCATTTAATAATAATAATAATAATAATAATAATAATATAGAAGTCTGTAAATTGTGCCATTACTTTAAACTTTTGTTTAAATGACACGAGCAGAAAAGAAATTTAAAACATTATCACTTAATGATATTTTTATCCTTTAACGCATTTTTCATTTTGTCTTTAAGAGCAGAAATATTCACTAAAAGTCACCGTGATGTCACAATACAGATGTTTTTCTGTGTTCATTTACTCAGCATCTGTAGATTAAGAGTGTTGTTCACAAAATAAAATAAAAAGCTGCTACATCTGTTTTAAAATCATTTAACTGATTAGAATTTGATCAGTGGACTGACATCAGGGGACGAGGACAGTCACAGAGACACTTCAGGAACAACAGTGTGACACAGCTAGACTTCAGTGAGTCAAACAAACACATTAAATAAACCCTGAACACATGTAGACGTGTAAGGATTGTACTTTATAAGGGAAAAACGTCTTGCAGAGAGAGAACACATCAGTGCAATTGTTCAAGATGCTCAGACTCGTGATGTCGTTTTCTCTCAGGAGTTTCAGAGCTTGTTCCTTTAACTTCCACATTTAAGAGCAGTTTAAAAGCACATGCTTGTGAACATCCTGCTGAGCACCACCACACTTTTGTACACTTTTATTAACTACTGAATACACTACTAAATAAACTACTACATATGAAATATGTTTAAATGACACGTGGCTGTTTTTACAGCATTTTTCTGACCTTAGAATATCACTTTCTCCTCTTTTACTGAAGTTTAAATGAGATTTTTCCCTCCATTTTTAAGGTCTATGATTTAATACCCAAAGATGGTTGAACTGTGACATCTGTAGAGACGTGAACATCAGCCGCATCATGTTTGTGTTTTATGTCAGTGAGACACAGACAGCAGCAGAAATAAACAGTTTTAATATTATTATTTCTTCTGATCAGCAGCTCAGTGTGATTCAATCAGTGTGAATTAATGAGTCACAATAATGGTGAATTCAGCACTGTGTTTTAACGAGCTTTTATCATGTCTTCGCTAGAAAATAACGATAATTATAAATAACTATAACCTCAAAAAAATAAAAAATTCTGGAACCTGGAAAGTTCTGGACACACACACACTCACACACACTCACCCATGCACACACACACACTCACCCACCCACACACACACACACACTCACCCATGCACACACACACTCATCCACCCACACACACTCACACACACACACTCACCCACCCACACACACACTCACCCATGCACACACACACACACTCACCCACCCACACACACACACACACACACACACACTCACCCATGCACACACACACACTCATCCACCCACACACACTCACACACACACACTCACCCACCCACACACACTCACCCACCCTCACACACACTCACCCATGCACACACACACACTCACCCACCCACACACACTCACACACACTCACACACACACACACACTCACCCACGCACACATACACTCACACACACTCACCCACACACACACACACACACTCACCCACACACACACACTCACACACACTCACACAATAAATATGCACAATTCATAATGGGTTCCTTCACACGGGTTCCACAGGGACCACAATGTCATTACAGAACATCACCCCATTACGGGATAATAAATAAAATGTATAAATTTAAGTTAACAAAGCTTTTTAATAAAAATTAAGATCATGATATTTCTATCTGATTAGAAACTCTATTGTGCTGTTCTGCTTTAAACAAAAGTGCAGCAAAATAAGTTTTATAATCACACAGAGGATCTCAGACCTGCTCATTACACACGTGTCAACATGTCAGTCTCGAAACAAGGAGCTAAAGCTGCAGATGAAACCTGACAAAGCAAAAGAGCAGGTCAACACTTTGACTTGTATAAAAGACAGAGTGAAGCTGGACTTACAGAAGAATCATGAACTCTGTGTGTGTGTGTGTGTGTGTGTGTGTGTGTGTGTGTGTGTGTGTGTGTGTGTGTGTGTGTGTGTGTGTGTGTGTGTGTGTGTGTGATTACTGCAACGGGTGAGCTATTATCAGTGATGGTGTGTAAAGGGGTGACACAGAGAGGAAGGGGTTAACAGAGCTGTGTGTTGGAGCTCCACATGCCTGAAGACTGCAGGATGTAAAATGAAGCCAGATGTGGCCGCGTTCAGAGAAACAAATAAAAAAACTTTCAGGAATTTCAATGCAACAATCCACAGCCCTTTACAGGGGCCTCAACTCACACTACCTCCACCTACTGTAACACACACACACACACACACACACACACACACACACACACACACACACACACCAGGTTACTGACACATGCTCACAGTCTAAACACCAAAATCTAAACACTGTGTCAATAAATATACTGAAGTTGAAACCTGGACATCGCTCGGTTGTTAATGTTGTGATATTCAGGTAGTACAGGAAGTGACATCACAGTATTTTATATTGTGCCTTTAAACTGAAAAACTGGTTTAATACAGAGCAACTATTTTTTACAAGTATTTCTATTTCTGAACCAACAGAAACAAAATAATTCTTATCACACAGAGAAATTCCATGGCACAGGATTCATTATTCATTTCATATAACTGTAAATGAAGTAGGATTTTATCTGTACTTTGTTTTCTGTTTGTTTTCTGTGTACATGTTTCATTTAATGTTGTGGAACATCAGAGAAGTAAAGAAGTGTAAGCTCCTCTGTCACACACACACACACACAGAGAAGACTCCTTCACTGTCACACACACACACACACACACACACAGACACACAAATACAGGAGACTCTTTCATTATATCTTACAGAAATGTTTTCTCACAGAAACGTGAGCTGTTACTATAAAAACCATAGTGTATCAGAGTGTTAATAAAAACCTGCTCTACAGTCTGAGCTGCTGTTAGAGAGAATAAATCAGCACCTTCTGACCAATCAGGGTTCAGAACTACAGCCCTGAGCATTATGCTGTATTCGACTAAAACTCATAACTCAGAATTTCCAGCATTCCAAAACCCCCCTCAACTCAGGATGGTCTTTTTAGCCTCAAATTCAGCAAGTGACATCAAATCAGCAGAGCCGCTCATGAGCACATGGAGACGTTACTGTTAAAACTATAACGCTTCACTGTCTGAGGAAAATATCCATTATTCAGCACAGCCGATGTTTGTGCGCTGATAACAAACCATGAGGTGTCAACAATTTCCCCACGATGTATCTCAGAGTTCCAAAATGATTTGCATGTTTACACTTTCACTTAATTCTGAGTTAATTTGAATGCATCATTAATCATTAACAAAGCTGTGAAGTTTCACCAGTGGACTGATTCTCTCTAAACCGCGAACCAAATTTAATCTGCCATTAATGATGAATTCATTCATCAGATTTGTTGGATTTACAGGTGTGTGTGAACACAGAGCACTGAGTGATGTGCCGCACCTTAATAAACTCACTCCATAAGAGAAACCAGTCTATAAAGAGCTTATTAGTCTGTAGAGCGCTGTGATGGAGTGGAATAAAGTCAGATGAATTATTCATTATCATGTTAAAGTGTGAGGAATCTGTACCAGTGTTCAGGACTGAATCACACGCCACACTGACCATCAGCACAAAGACACTTCAGTCCACAGACACCACACACACAGCCAGTGAGAAATCTGTCTGTAAGAGTGATAACGCTTCACAAAAACACACATCCTTAATCTGCTGGGTGGAAAATAAAAACTGTGTGTAGAACTGAATAGCAAACATTAAAATACAAATAACTAAAGACAGAAATCATGAGAACTGAGCAGAACATCAGCAGCTCCGACACGCCACAGCTCTGAGAATCACCTTAAATGGCTGGGAAACATCTCACTGAAGGCCTGAGCATAACACACACACACACACACACACACACACACACACACACACACACACACACACACACACACACACACACACACACACAGGGTGAAGCAGTTTATTTGGAGATGATGAGTATATAATGTAAGGAAACACACTCAGACACATCAGTCACTCCATCTGACTGTAATTGTAAATATTATTAAGACAGTAAATAAATGTTGAGAATAAAAGCTTGGATTTTTTACTGGTTCTCATGTTGAGGCAGTGCGGAGAAATGAAACAAAGACACGCAGGAGGGTGGAAACGGAACATAAAACCGTGGGGCTGCTATTTCTATCAACACGCATCGCGACGTGACGGAGTAACGCAGCAGCGTGAATCACTGCGTAAATCCAGCGCCGACCACATCTGGATCATATGAACACTGTGTGTTGGGGGGTACCGGGGTGGGTGGGGGTGGGGGTGTATATAGTGTCTCCGTCCTGTCAACACCTTCATAATAATAATAATAATAATAATAATAATAATAATAATAATAATAATAATAATAATAAGCAGACTTACCTTCCGACAGCTCCAGCTCTAGCTCCGCTAATCTCGCCCTCACCTCCAGAGGAAGCGGCAGAGCATCACGATCCGCCATTGTGTTTAATCTCAATAACACACACACTCACACACACACACACACACACACACACACACACACACACACACACACACACACACACACACACACACACACACACACTCTCAGGACAGGGTCTCGCGCTCCCCGCTGCAGCAGCACGTAAACGCTCCAGTGGAATAAAGAATAAATCCCGGATTCCGGAGTAAATCACAGCTCGGAGTTGCGCTGAAGGGCGGCGTGATGTCACAACGGCGTGATGTCACAACGGCGTGATGTCACAACGGCGTGATGTCACAACGGCGTGATGTCTCTGTGTGTCTTTAACGAGACGCCGCCATACCGGAGCGCGTGACTCGGGGCTGTAACAGCGCGAGCTAACGGTGTGGGCTGTCAGCGGCTCGCGACTCCTTCAACCGTCACCTTCGTGCGTGACGCAAAGCCTCGAACCGGTTATTTCACCAGTAACAACTAGGGGGCGTCAGAGGGAGGGGGAGGGAGAGGGGAGAAGCGAGGGAGGTAGAGCGAGGGAGGGGGGAAAACTACACAGTACACAGAACACAGTACACACTATACACTACACAGTACACAGTACACAGTACACACTATACACTACACAGTACACACTACACAGAACACAGTACACAGTACACAGTACACACTACACACTACACAGTACACAGTACACACTACACAGTACACACTACACAGTACACAGTACACACTACACACTACACAGTACACACTACACAGTACACACTACACACTACACAGTACACACTACACAGTACACACTACACAGTACACAGTACACACTACACAGTACACACTACACAGAACACAGTACACACTACACAGAACACACTACACAGAACACACAACACACTACACAGAACACACTACACAGAACACAGTACACACTACACAGTACACACTATACACACTACACAGAACACAGTACACACTACACAGAACACACTACACAGAACACAGTACACACTATACACACTACACAGAACACAGTACACACTACACAGAACACAGTACACACTATACACACTACACAGAACACACTATACACTACACAGTACACACTACACAGAACACACAACACACTACACAGTACACACTATACACTACACAGTACACACTATACACTACACAGTACACACTATACACTACACAGAACACACTACACAGAACACACTACACAGAACACAGTACACACTACACAGAACACACAACACACTACACACTATACACTACACACTACACAGAACACACTATACACTACACAGTACACACTACACAGAACACACTATACACTACACAGTACACACTACACAGAACACAGTACACACTACACAGAACACACAACACACTACACAGTACACACTATACACTACACACTACACAGAACACACTATACACTACACAGTACACACTACACAGAACACACTATACACTACACAGTACACACTACACAGAACACAGTACACACTACACAGAACACACAACACACTACACAGTACACACTATACACTACACACTACACAGAACACACTATACACTACACAGTACACACTACACAGAACACACAACACACTACACAGTACACACTATACACTACACACTACACAGAACACACTATACACTACACAGTACACACTACACAGAACACACTATACACTACACAGTACACACTACACAGAACACACAACACACTACACAGTACACAGAACACACTACACAGAACACAGTACACACTACACAGAATACACTACACACAACACAGTACACACTATACACTACACAGTACACAGAACACACTATACACTACACAGAACACACTATACACTACACAGAACACAGTACACACTATACACTACACAGTACACAGAACACACTACACAGAACACACTACACAGAACACACTATACACTACACAGAACACACTACACAGAAGACAGTACACACTACACAGAACACAGTACACACTATACACTACACAGTACACACAACACACTACACAGAACACACTATACACTACACAGAACACAGTACACACTACACAGAATACAGTACACACTATACACTACACAGTACACACAACACACTACACAGAACACACTATACATTACACAGAACACAGTACACACTACACAGAATACAGTACACACTATACACTACAAAGAACACACTACACAGAACACAGTACACACTATACACTACACAGAACACACTACACAGAACACACTATACACTACACACTACACAGAACACAGTACACACTAAACAGAACACAGTACACACTATACAGAACACAGTACACACTATACACTACACAGTACACACAACACACTATACAGAACACAGTACACACTATACACTACACAGTACACAGAACACACTACACACTATACACTACACACTACACAGAACACACTATACACTACACACTACACAGTACACACTATACACTACACACTACACAGAACACACTATACACTACACAGTACACAGAACACACTACACAGAACTCACTACACAGTATACACTACACAGAACGCACTACACACTACACAGAACACACTACACAGTACACAGTACACAGAACTCACTACACAGTATACACTACACAGAACGCACTACACACTACACAGAACACACTACACAGTACACAGTACACACTACACAGAACTCACTACACAGAACACACTACACACTACACAGAACTCACTACACAGAACGCACTACACAGTACACACTACACAGTACACAGAACACACTACACAGTACACACTACACAGAACACACAACACAATACACAGAACACACTACACAGTACACACTACACAGAACACACAACACAATACACAGAACACACTACACAGAACACACTACACAGAACGCAATACACAGTACACACTACACAGTGGTTATGTGGTTGTTTCTGTATACAAAAGACATTTGGGTTTAAGGTTCAAAGGTCTTTTTGATAAGAAACATATTTTATTGCTTTTACTTAGATATGAATTATATTTACCCCTAAGATTAATGTTTATATGTTTAGAGATTCGGATTTGAGAGGAGAACTTCACCTGGTCACTCAACACCAATTCCATCATCAAGAAAGCCCAGCAGCCCATCCTGAACATGTTCTACAGAGGGACCATTGGTTTGGGAACTGCACCATCTCTGATCACAAGACCCTGCAGCAGATAGTGAGGACAGATGAGAAGATCATTGGAGTCTCTCTTCCCTCTATCATGGACACTTACACCACATCTGTAAAGCCAACAGCATTGAAGACCTCACACACCCCTCACACACACTCTTCACCCCACACATTCCTCTTTACACCATACACACCCCCCCCCACACCCCCCACACACTCTTCACCACACACCCCTCACACACACACTTACCCCATACACCCCATTCACACCTCTCACACACACTCTTCACTGCAGATACCCCTCATACATACTCTTCACCCCACACACCCCTCACACACAGTCTTGAGGCCTCACAACCAGACTGTGAAACAGTGTCTTTTCACAAGCCATCAGACTCCAAAAACTGAACTGAACTGAACTGAGCACAGCACACATACACACACACACACACACACACACACACACACACACACACACACACATTTACATTCACACCATGTGACAGACCCCTTATCCAGAGCGACGTACATAAGAGCTTAAATCTCTAACATTGAATACATTAATGCTGGTTCACTAGGTTACATACTTAAGATCCATGAGTTTAAAACATTTGTTCAAAGTTACAATGAAAAAAGTGTCAAAAGTTGTTTTTTTTTCTTTTTTCACACACACACACACACACACACACACACACACACACACACACACACACACACACACACACATATATAAACACACAACTGTGTGGATTGTACTGATGTGCAACAAATACTTTCTCATCCAATATACATCCATGTCTACAGGACCACCAAATCAAACTGTTTCCATGCAGTTCTGCACTGTTTCTATGCAGTTCTGCACTGTTTCTATGCAGTTCTGCACTGTTTCTTCACTTGTTATCTTGCACATTCAGTTGCACAATGACACAAGTGTAGATATGTTTAAATAAATCCTCTTCTTCAGATTCCTATATTTTTGCAGAATGTACAATTTTTTTTCCTTTTGCTGCTTAACAGAGAAATTTCATTGTGGGACGAATAAAGGAATATCTTATAATATACAGTGTGTATTTTCTTGTAGTGTTTGCTTGCACTGTCTTGTGTCTCACACTGTACACCAGGTTGTAGACACACTTTGTGTGTCTAGGACTAACTTAAGTCCTTATCTGTGTTCTACGTAGCTTCATGGTCCTAGAGGAACGTTGTCTCATGTCACTGCATAGTGCGTCAGATATATACGGATGAAATGACAAACAGCTTCTTGACGCCTGACTATAGAGCAGCTGCACAGTATAATAAATAAAAACAGTACAGAATATTAAGTATAGAATATTCAGAAAATATTTAGAAACTTATAACTTACATGGAGTTTAAAAAGTATTGTTGTTTGAGTTTTTATTTGTAGTTTTATTTATAGACAGATCAGAAATTATAGCTTGCTGTTTAAAAATATTTGAAGTGTCTGGAATTTATAGTGATATTCTGTACACCAGAGTCATGTGAGATGATTATTATAATTAAAAAACATTGCAAAAGTGCTACATACTGAATGTCCACTGAAGCGGAGCGGATCACAGGTGAGCAGCTGTAATACAGCAGCTTTCTAACCAACAGATGAACAGAGAATCTGACATTTCAGACACAATATGGCCTATTTTATCTTCTGCATTGACTTTGAAAATAGTTCCCAGAGAAACTAAAGTTGGGATTGTGTTGCATGTTGCCATGGTAACAGATGAGTGGAGCAACACACAGACATGTCCTGGTGAGAAACCTTCACTTGCATCACCTTATGGTGAAAATGTGTCCTAAATAAAGAGCAGGCAAGAATCAACACTTATCAGACATCCAGTTTCTCATCCACATTTATTTTAATACATCTTGCTCTTAACCAATTTATGGTACCATTTTTTACTTTTTTTCCCCCAATTATTTACATCTGTACAGTGAACGCACACAATTCCAAGTGCACACATTACAGTTCTGACCAGAAGCATTTTACACACAAATGAAACAAAACAAAAACAGCAGATAAACAGAATGTAACCCACTTTAACCCTCTAGGAGTTTTGTGCTACAGAAATGCAGGAAGTCTGAAAGGCTGAAAACTTTCCCTAAACCACATCAGCCTTTTAGATCTGAAATTAACTGCAAACACGTTTCTAAAAAAAAGTTAAGGCAGAGACGTTTGTCAAGTTTAAAATAAAAAATGTTTGTGGAGCAAATGTTAAATAATGATGGTGTTTCTGAGCGTACTAAAAGTTTGTGGTGATGATGATGATGATGATGATGATGAGATTAAAGACTAAACATTAGATATGAAACGGCAGGTTAGAGTTTAGCAGAATAAAGTCTGAGCAGTGTGATGAGCTCCACACAGACAAAAACACAGGATCGGGTTCTCTGTCAAAAAACCAAACAAAATATCCATCAGGATCTGAGAACAAACTGAACATGTGACAGAATAAACACCAGACGTTTCAGTAAGAGACCTGACAGAGGTGTGAAATACCGCCTGGGACTGGAGAAGACTGAGGGAGTAAATAATGTTTTATAGACACAAAGTCAAACACAGATGATTCTCCTCAATGGTTCCTCTTACTGAGAACAGAACTTGTGGAGGTGGAGCACCACACCTGCTCAGCACACACACACACACACACACACACACACCACCGCACGCACGCACACACCCACCCACCCGCCCACCAACCATCTCGCGCACGCACACACCCACCAACCATCGCGCACACACACCCACCAACCATCGCGCACACACACCCACCAACCATCGTGCACACACACCCACCAACCATCGCGCACACACACCCACCAACCATCGCGCGCACACACCCACCAACCATCGCGCACACACACCCACCAACCATCGCGCACACACACACCAACCATCGCGCACACACCCACCAACCATCGCGCACACACCCACCAACCATCGCGCACACACACACCCCCACCAACCATCGCGCGCGCACACACCCCCACCAACCATCGCGCACACACACACACACCCACCAACCATCGCGCACACACACACACCCACCAACCATCGCGCGCACACACACACCCACCAACCATCGCGCGTACACACACACCCACCAACCATCGCGCACACACATACACCCACCAACACACACACACCCACCAACCATCGCGCACACACACTCACCCACCAACCATCGTGCACACACATGCACACACACACACACACCCACCAACCATCGCGCACACACACACCCAGCAACCATCACACACACCCAGCAACCATCGCGCACACCCAGCAACCATCGCGCACACACATACACACACCCACCAACCATCGCGCGCACACACACCCAGCAACCATCGCACACACACACACACACACCAAACATCGCACGCACACATGCACAACCACCCACCCACCAACCATCGTGTGCACACACACACACACACACACACACACACAGACAGATCAGAAAACGTGTGGTGTGAGTCAGGTCAGATCCAGAAACCTTTTTTGACTGTTATGTTTTAAGATGTGATGATGCATCAGTAGGATCATCTCTTACACACAGCCTCAGAAACTTCTAAAGCAATACAGAAATGGGAGAAAATATTAAAAGTGTTAAAAAAAGAAATATAGCATGCACACAGGACAAGGTAACAGTTACGTCAGCTACTTTACCACATCAGTACAAATGATTAAAAAAAGAGGGGAAAAATTTTCATGTTTGTGCCAGTTTTAAAAAAAAATAATGAGAGATCAGAACTCTACTCCAGTGGCAACTCAAGTAATAAAAACTAAACACAAATCAGAGTGAATCACACCAGCATCACAGCTACGAATGTTCAGCCCAGTGTAGAAAAGAGAAACAGAACCAGACCAGTGTGTTAGTGCCAGTACACTGGGGTTACAAAATTATATACATTCTGATGTATGAAAGAAAACAAAAAGTCTGAATATTCAGATCAGTACTACTTTCAGTCTGTACTCTTCACCAGCACTACTTTAGTCTTTAACAAACAAAATCCTCAACATCTGGGCAAAAATATGGAAGGAAAAAAAAAAGCTTCATCTCTGTAAGTTGAAGTATTCCACTGTCCAACAACGATGCCAAAAACCTTCACATCTCATAAATGAAACTCAAACACGTGGTAAATGAAAACAGGGTAAAAGTAGAGAGAACTGAGAACCCTCATGCTTCCATGAGTGCCGTCATGTGCAGGCCCTGATTTCAGTGTTCATTATGTGCATGTGCAGCCGTGTCGGGCCGAGTCGGGCCGAGCCGAGGCGAGACCAGGCTCTCAGGACTGAGGTGCTACGTCTCCGGCACCCTGTTGACACTTCCAAGCCTCTCGGACTCGGTGGGGAGCAGGTTTTGCCGACACGGGACGAGATTCCCTGCATTTCGGTTCTGCAGAGTCGAGTGAGGCGGGTTCTTCTGTGGAAGGAGGTGCAGTGGCGGTTGGCTTGGACTCAACTAGTGCCTCCCGGGTCGGTGCCTCCCGGGTCGGTGCCTCCCGGGTCGGTGCCTCCCGTATCCTCTGACAGATTTCAGCATAACTCGGCTTCCTGTGCTCCTGAGAGATCACATGTATGTTACATCACAAGGAACTTCATGCCACAAAATAAATAATGGATTATCCATCCATCCATCCATCCATCTATTTATTCATTCATTTATATGACTAGTAAACTACTGTAAAAACAAAAACAAACAAATAAATAAATAAACAAACAAACAAACAAGAATTAATTTGGAATTAAGGCTGTACATTATGGACTAAAATCATGAAACGTGATTAGTTTTTCCCCCTTTTTATATAAAAGACAGAGTGCGAATGTCCAGATTTAAACAACTCTGCTATAGACAGAAACCAAGCCAACATCACTGCTGTATAAATTGCAAACAAAGTCTTTAAACTGCCTTCATGTCACAGTGAAGGTCTAAAGGACAAAAAGCTATAATGAGACACAATAATCATTTTCACAATAAATATCAAAGATCTGGTGAACAATTTTAACAGAATTGTGCTGAGACGTCACACTTACTGTAGTTGGAGTAACCTGGACTTGACTTTTAGGGTCAGTTACTGTAGGCCTCTCTGTAGCTGAGATCATTTCCTTAAGCTTTACTTCAGGTACCTTCAAGGAGCTAAAAATCACACGTAAAGCAGAGAAAAGTCTGTATTAAATCAATTTTGTGATAAAACATGAAATAATGCTTTGAGGTTTTAAGTAATAAAACCAGAGCATTAACAATGAGAACAAACTGATGCTAGAACAGCTCCATTATACATTATTAAGTGAGTTATACAAATAACACACACAACACTGTTATAACTGGTTTATAAATCACAGTTGATGATTTAACATGAAATAAAGTCTTATGACCGAAGAACAGTTAATAAACACAATCTATCAGAATTGTACACGATTACAAACTAATGGTCATCATGCTGTACCTCAGTTTGGAGGTGGGAGACAATGGGTTCTGCTGTTCCACTGCAGGCTGAGGAACAGGACTGGGAACAGTCTGTGTCGGTTCTCTGTGGGTTCCTGAAGTCACACTGCTGCTCACTGCTTCCTTATTTACAGGCTGAGACAGAAGAACCTCTGTGAAATGACTGTAGCACTGACAGCAGCAACAAACTGTATCTGTCCTGTATGTATTGTGTCATCTGTCTTGTACTGTTTACACACCGTATACTTTATAAGACAACTTATCTTATGTAATTAGCTTCGTATTATTTTATATGGCACCACGTCCTAGAGGAATGCTGTGTGTCTGTGTGTGTCTGTCTGTCTGTGTCTGTCTGTCTGTGTCTGTCTGTCTGTCTGTGTCTGTCTGTCTGTGTCTGTCTGTCTGTCTGTGTCTGTCTGTCTGTCTGTCTGTGTCTGTCTGCCTGCGTGCGTCTGTCTGCCTGCGTGCGTCTGTCTGCCTGCGTGCGTGTCTGTCTGCCTGCGTGCGTCTGTCTGCCTGCGTGCGTGTCTGTCTGTCTGCGTGTCTGTCTGTCTGCGTGTCTGTCTGTCTGTCTGCGTCTGTCTGTCTGTCTGCGTCTGTCTGTCTGTCTGCGTCTGTCTGTCTGCGTCTGTCTGTATGCGTGCGTGCGTCTGTCTGTCTGTCTGCGTGCGTGCGTCTGTCTGTCTGTCTGCGTGCGTGCGTCTGTCTGTCTGCGTGCGTGCGTGCGTCTGTCTGTCTGTCTGTCTGCGTGCGTGCGTGCGTCTGTCTGTCTGTCTGCGTGCGTGCGTGCGTCTGTCTGCGTGCGTGCGTCTGTCTGTCTGGCTGCGTGCGTGCGTCTGTCTGTCTGGCTGCGTGCGTGCGTCTGGCTGTCTGCGTGCGTGCGTGCGTCTGGCTGTCTGGCTGCGTGCGTGCGTGCGTCTGGCTGCGTGCGTGCGTGCGTCTGGCTGTCTGGCTGCGTGCGTGCGTGCGTGCGTCTGGCTGCGTGCGTGCGTGCGTCTGGCTGTCTGGCTGCGTGCGTGCGTGCGTGCGTCTGGCTGCGTGCGTGCGTGCGTCTGGCTGTCTGGCTGCGTGCGTGCGTGCGTCTGGCTGTCTGGCTGCGTGCGTGCGTGCGTCTGGCTGTCTGGCTGCGTGCGTGCGTGCGTCTGGCTGTCTGGCTGCGTGCGTGCGTGCGTCTGGCTGTCTGGCTGCGTGCGTGCGTGCGTCTGGCTGTCTGGGTGCGTGCGTCTGGCTGTCTGGCTGCGTGCGTGCGTGCGTGCGTCTGGCTGTCTGGCTGCGTGCGTGCGTGCGTCTGGCTGCGTGCGTGCGTCTGGCTGTCTGGCTGCGTGCGTGCGTGCGTCTGGCTGTCTGGCTGCGTGCGTGCGTGCGTGCGTCTGGCTGTCTGGCTGCGTGCGTGCGTGCGTGCGTCTGGCTGTCTGGCTGCGTGCGTGCGTGCGTGCGTCTGGCTGCGTGCGTGCGTGCGTGCGTCTGGCTGCGTGCGTGCGTGCGTGCGTCTGGCTGTCTGGCTGCGTGCGTGCGTGCGTGCGTCTGGCTGTCTGGCTGCGTGCGTGCGTGCGTGCGTCTGGCTGTCTGGCTGCGTGCGTGCGTGCGTGCGTCTGTGCGTGCGTGCGTGCGTGCTGCGTGCGTGCGTGCGTGCGTCTGTGCGTGCGTGCGTGCGCTGCGTGCTGCGTGCGTGCGTCTGGCTGTCTGCTGCGTGCGTGCGTGCGTGCGTGCGTCTGGCTGGCTGCGTGCGTGTGTGTGTCTGTCTGGGTGCGTGCGTGCGTGCGTGCGTCTGGCTGTCTGGCTGCGTGCGTGCGTGCGTGCGTCTGGCTGTCTGGCTGCGTGCGTGCGTGCGTGCGTGCGTCTGGCTGCGTGCGTGCGTGCGTCTGGCTGTCTGGCTGCGTGCGTGCGTGCGTCTGGCTGTCTGGCTGCGTGCGTGCGTGCGTGCGTCTGGCTGTCTGGCTGCGTGCGTGCGTGCGTGCGTCTGGCTGTCTGGGTGCGTGCGTGCGTCTGGCTGCGTGCGTGCGTGCGTCTGGCTGTCTGGCTGCGTGCGTGCGTGCGTGCGGCTGTCTGGCTGCGTGCGTGCGTGCGTGCGGCTGTCTGGCTGCGTGCGTGCGTGCGTCTGGCTGTCTGGCTGCGTGCGTGCGTGCGTCTGGCTGTCTGGGCTGCGTGCGTGCGTCTGGCTCGTGCGTGCGTCTGGCTGCGTGCGTGCGTGCGACTGGCTGTCTGGCTGCGTGCGTGCGTGCGTGTGTCTGTCTGGCTGCGTGCGTGCGTGCGTCTGGCTGTCTGGCTGCGTGCGTGCGTGCGTCTGGCTGTCCTGGCTGCGTGCGTGCGTGCGTCTGGCTTGTCTGGCTGCGTGCGTGCGTGCGTCTGGCTGTCTGGCTGCGTGCGTCTGGCTGTCTGGCTGCGTGCGTGCGTGCGTCTGGCTGTCTGGCTGCGTGCGTGCGTCTGGCTGTCTGCTGCGTGCGTGCGTCTGTCTGTCTGTCTGTCTGCGTGCGTGCGTGCGTCTGGCTGTCTGGCTGCGTGCGTGCGTGCGTCTGACTGTCTGGCTGCGTGCGTGCGTGCGTCTGGCTGTCTGGCTGCGTGCGTGCGTGCGTCTGGCTGTCTGGCTGCGTGCGTGCGTCTGGCTGCGTGCGTGCGTGCGTGCGTCTGGCTGTCTGGCTGCGTGCGTGCGTGCGTGCGTCTGGCTGTCTGGCTGCGTGCGTGCGTGCGTCTGGCTGTCTGGCTGCGTGCGTGCGTGCGTCTGGCTGTCCTCTGTCTGTCTGTCTGTCTGTCTGCCCTCTGTCTGTCTGTCTGCCCTCTGTCTGTCTGTCTGGCTGCGTGCGTGCGTGCGTGCGTCTGGCTGTCTGGCTGCGTGCGTGCGTCTGGCTGCGTGCGTGCGTGCGTGCGTCTGGCTGTCTGGCTGCGTGCGTGCGTGCGTGCGGCTGTCTGGCTGCGTGCGTGCGTGCGTGCGTCTGGCTGTCTGGCTGCGTGCGTGCGTGCGTCTGGCTGTCTGGCTGCGTGCGTGCGTGCGTCTGGCTGTCTGGCTGCGTGCGTGCGTGCGTCTGGCTGTCTGGCTGCGTGCGTGCGTGCGTCTGGCTGCGTGCGTGCGTCTGGCTGTCTGGCTGCGTGCGTGCGTCTGGCTGTCTGGCTGCGTGCGTGCGTCTGGCTGTCTGGCTGCGTGCGTGCGTCTGGCTGTCTGGCTGCGTGCGTGCGTGCGTGCGTCTGGCTGTCTGGCTGCGTGCGTGCGTGCGTGCGTCTGGCTGTCTGGCTGCGTGCGTGCGTGCGTGCGTCTGGCTGTCTGGCTGCGTGCGTGCGTCTGGCTGTCTGGCTGCGTGCGTGCGTGCGTGCGTCTGGCTGTCTGGCTGCGTGCGTGCGTGCGGCTGTCTGGCTGCGTGCGTGCGTGCGTGCGTCTGGCTGCGTGCGTGCGTGCGTGCGTCTGGCTGTCTGGCTGCGTGCGTGCGTGCGTGCGTCTGGCTGCGTGCGTGCGTGCGTGCGTCTGGCTGTCTGGCTGCGTGCGTGCGTGCGTGCGTCTGGCTGTCTGGCTGCGTGCGTGCGTGCGTGCGTGCGTCTGGCTGTCTGGCTGCGTGCGTGCGTGCGTGCGTCTGGCTGTCTGGCTGCGTGCGTGCGTGCGTGCGTCTGGCTGTCTGGCTGCGTGCGTGCGTGCGTGCGTGCGTCTGGCTGCGTGCGTGCGTGCGTGCGTCTGGCTGCGTGCGTGCGTGCGTCTGGCTGTCTGGCTGCGTGCGTGCGTGCGTGCGTGCGTCTGGCTGTCTGGCTGCGTGCGTGCGTGCGTGCGTCTGGCTGTCTGGCTGCGTGCGTGCGTCTGGCTGCGTGCGTGCGTGCGTGCGTCTGGCTGTCTGGCTGCGTGCGTGCGTGCGTGCGGCTGTCTGGCTGCGTGCGTGCGTGCGTGCGTGCGTCTGGCTGTCTGGCTGCGTGCGTGCGTGCGTCTGGCTGTCTGGCTGCGTGCGTGCGTGCGTGCGTCTGGCTGTCTGGCTGCGTGCGTGCGTCTGGCTGCGTGCGTGCGTGCGTCTGGCTGTCTGGCTGCGTGCGTGCGTGCGTCTGGCTGTCTGGCTGCGTGCGTGCGTGCGTCTGGCTGTCTGGCTGCGTGCGTGCGTGCGTCTGGCTGTCTGGCTGCGTGCGTGCGTGCGTCTGGCTGTCTGGCTGCGTGCGTGCGTGCGTCTGGCTGTCTGGCTGCGTGCGTGCGTCTGGCTGTCTGGCTGCGTGCGTCTGGCTGTCTGGCTGCGTGCGTGCGTGCGTCTGGCTGTCTGGCTGCGTGCGTGCGTCTGGCTGTCTGGCTGCGTGCGTGCGTGCGTCTGGCTGTCTGGCTGCGTGCGTGCGTGCGTCTGGCTGTCTGGCTGCGTGCGTGCGTGCGTCTGGCTGTCTGGCTGCGTGCGTGCGTGCGTCTGGCTGTCTGGCTGCGTGCGTGCGTGCGTCTGGCTGTCTGGCTGCGTGCGTGCGTGCGTCTGGCTGTCTGGCTGCGTGCGTGCGTGCGTCTGGCTGTCTGGCTGCGTGCGTGCGTCTGGCTGCGTGCGTGCGTGCGTGCGTCTGGCTGTCTGGCTGCGTGCGTGCGTGCGTCTGGCTGTCTGGCTGCGTGCGTGCGTGCGTCTGGCTGTCTGGCTGCGTGCGTGCGTGCGTCTGGCTGTCTGGCTGCGTGCGTGCGTGCGTCTGGCTGTCCTCTGTCTGTCTGTCTGTCTGTCTGCCCTCTGTCTGTCTGTCTGTCTGTCTGCCCTCTGTCTGTCTGTCTGTCTGTCTGCCCTCTGTCTGTCTGTCTGCCCTCTGTCTGTCTGTCTGTCTGTCTGCCCTCTGTCTGTCTGTCTGTCTGTCTGCCCTCTGTCTGTCTGTCTGTCTGTCTGCCCTCTGTCTGTCTGTCTGTCTGCCCTCTGTCTGTCTGTCTGTCTGTCTGCCCTCTGTCTGTCTGTCTGTCTGTCTGCCCTCTGTCTGTCTGTCTGTCTGCCCTCTGTCTGTCTGTCTGTCTGCCCTCTGTCTGTCTGCCTGCCCTCTGTCTGTCTGTCTGTCTGCCCTCTGTCTGTCTGTCTGTCTGCCCTCTGTCTGCCCTCTGTCTGCCCTCTGTCTGTCTGCCCTCTGTCTGTCTGCCCTCTGTCTGTCTGCCCTCTGTCTGTCTGCCCTCTGTCTGTCTGCCCTCTGTCTGTCTGCCCTCTGTCTGTCTGCCCTCTGTCTGTCTGCCCTCTGTCTGTCTGCCCTCTGTCTGTCTGTCTGTCTGCCCTCTGTCTGTCTGTCTGTCTGCCCTCTGTCTGTCTGTCTGTCTGCCCTCTGTCTGTCTGTCTGTCTGCCCTCTGTCTGTCTGTCTGTCTGCCCTCTGTCTGTCTGTCTGTCTGCCCTCTGTCTGTCTGTCTGTCTGTCTGTCTGTCTGTCTGTCTGTCTGTCTGTCTGTCTGTCTGCCCTCTGTCTGTCTGCCCTCTGTCTGTCTGCCCTCTGTCTGTCTGCCCTCTGTCTGTCTGCCCTCTGTCTGTCTGCCCTCTGTCTGTCTGCCCTCTGTCTGTCTGTCTGTCCTCTGTCTGTCTGCCCCCTGTCTGTCTGCCCTCTGTCTGTCTGCCCCCTGTCTGTCTGCCCTCTGTCTGTCTGTCTGTCTGCCCTCTGTCTGTCTGTCTGTCTGCCCTCTGTCTGTCTGTCTGTCTGCCCTCTGTCTGTCTGTCTGTCTGCCCTCTGTCTGTCTGTCTGTCTGCCCTCTGTCTGTCTGTCTGTCTGCCCTCTGTCTGTCTGTCTGCCCGCCCTCTGTCTGTCTGTCTGCCCGCCCTCTGTCTGTCTGCCCTCTGTCTGTCTGTCTTCGGTCTCAGTTACCTGGATTTTTCTTTCCCCCTTCAACATAAAGAACAGACAGCTATGACAAATCTGATCACTGAAGCAAAAAAATATTCCTAGCACCTACAGTACTGATGTGTGTCAGGTTTGTTTCAGTATAAGCTACTCAACGCTGAAGATTCAGTGTGTTTCTAATTTCCACCTGCTCCGGTTTTCATTAAATAATAGAAGGATGTATTCAATCTGCATAACAACCTAATCTTTAAAATACTCCTCCATGTAAATCTCGGTCTGCCACAGGGGCTTCCAGTTCCACTAGAAGAACGACACCATCCTAACGTCATATCTCTTCCCAACATATCATGATTATTTAATGATTTATGTACACTAGCTATATTTTAGTTCTTTAACTGAAACCTGACTAAATGAAGTTTCTCGATCTTCATCTTTTCTCTCTGAGCGACAGATTCCACAGAAATCAGTTTTATAAATGTGTCAGACCTGAAAGGCAAAAGGAGAAGCTGCTTTAGAATTCAGGGCCACAGCCTAATGTAAGTTTCTCTTACTTTTAAATACCTCTGTATTGTGTTCGTGTTCTTGGGGTATTACTTATGCATTTATAAATAATTTAATTATGTTTTATTTTGCAAATATTACCGATTATCTGGATTTTTGAGTACTATTTAAAAAGGTCTATTTTATTATTATTAAGAACACAAAACTAAAGAATTACGTATTTCATTGAGCACATTTCATCTCTTTTTCTAAAGAAGCGACTCCCACTGAGGGTCCCTGAGGGTCGGGGCATCCCGGTGTATCCTCATAACACCCCCACAACTTGTGGCCCCTGAACAACTTAACAGAAAACGCAATAAATGTTCAGCATTAGATTGAGTGTCAGTATCTCCGTGTTCTCCGATTTAAGCTACTTAAAAACTTTTAAGCACAATTTAGCACAAAAGTCTGGAGGAATATCGCACCGTCCTCCTGCAGCCTTAATTCCGCACTAATCTCAAAAATCATGGTTCACCTGTACAGCTACAGATCTACAACAAATTATTAATAGCTAGTTTGGGGTATTTTACCAAAAAAATGTAATATAGCAGCCTTCACTGGAAATGACCTAATAACTAAATCTTCTGAATGTAGATTTTAGCTTCAGTCCCCACCATAACACTGATATTGCCCTTACTAAATAACATATGAGTGAATATTGACTAGGAAGAAAAATGTCAGCTTTGGGCTTTACTGGAACTCGCTGGGCCAACACACTCCGATCCTGACTGCATTCAGAGCTTTTACAAACCGTAAGCCCTTAAACAGACCTGACAGTATTTAAAAAATAAGGTTGAGATTATTATTCATCAGCAATTTCAGAGCCGATTCCATCACAATGACATGTGGAATCCTTCCGTGATAAATTCTTGACCCATTTTATTCAATTTCAAAATCATACAAATTATAAGCTCCAAAACCCCACAGAACTGCATGAGTAGAATTATTCAGCTGATGCACAAAGACACAGAACTAAACCATCACATATCACTCGGTGTGTGAGGGGACGGAGCAGATGAACAGCTGGATGAATCAAAAATACCTTCAATTATATAAAAGGGGAAAAAAGAAGTCCGAGTGTTCTACGGTGTTCTAATTATCTGATAGAACATTTTATTATATAAAAAACTGAATTAATGGCTTTTTGCTTTTCTGCCATCAAAAGTGGAATTCCTAAAAAGTCTATTTTTAAATGCACTTAAAATGCTGCTGCAAGACTTTTACAACAGCAGGAGAAAAGAGCTCCAAGATAGTGCAGTTAAATCTTTATTCTGCCTTCCTGTCAGTTACAGAATCGATTTCAAAGTGTTGCTTCAAGTCTATAGATCACAAAGGAAGCATCGTGATGTGCAAACAGAACAGAAACCCAGCAGGTCTCAGATCCATGTGTGCAGGTCAACTGCGACACAAATCCACACTACAATCAGCCAACAAACCAAAATATCAGATCAGTCACACATCTGATGAGCAGGACATTAAAAAAAGAGTTTTTTATTTCCATTTTCTTTCTGTTCTGAAACCTTTTCATGGACCAACACTCACCATGACACACACTCCAACAGACCTAGTTTACACACGGAGCAAATAATGTTTGAACAGTTGTCCTTGATGCTCTTAGCCTTTATCCTTTAAACCTTTAGCACTGGCTTCATTCAAGCTTTTCTTTGTAGCTATACTTTAGACTTTTACGTCCGAGCCAAACTTCACCTCTGTATCAGTGTAAAGAGAAGAGAAAGAAGTGACTGCACCTTGTCTTTAGCCACACCAGTCACAATGTCAGACAGTCGGCTCTCCAGGTTGTTCTCAGGCTTCACTTCAGGTTTGAGATTTCTAGCAGCTCCAGGCAGGGGAGGGAAGCTCGACAGTCCCAGCTCGAAACTTGGAGACGGGGCACGTTCCTGGGCTGGAGGGGGTGACTGAGTGGGTGCTTTCTACAAGAACATCGTAAAGCTATTCAGCTGCACTTAAAGCTAAACAACAGTTAAGATTGTTATAAACTGGATGACTTACTGAAAACTTATCGTCCCTCCTTTTCTTGTAGCCGTAGCCATTTCTCCTTAAACAAACAAAACAATGACGATCAGACTGGAATGCAGTCACTTGGAATTCATAAACTATGGTTAGAATCTGTAAGCGTTCAGACACACAGGAAATGATCCCATCACAGATGTAATGTATTACCTTCCTCTCCCCATGACAGGTGAATAATCTGCTCCATTCATCTCCATGCGTCCGCTCCCAATCTGCTCCCTGCGAGAGTAACTCTGAGCACCGGATAATCTCGGCTGGCTGCCCGGCTGATGTGTGTGTGGTGCTCGGGTCCCGTTGGGAACACGCTCTGTGGAGTTGGTGAAGGAACTGGGGTTCTCCAACAAAGCAGTCCCTCGTTCTGTGACTGGTGCAGAGGGTCGCGAGTGGCTCTTATTCTGGTTCCTACAAGAGTTGACACGTACACGTGTACACAGGCATGTCAGTGAGGAGGAGGAGGAGGAGGAGGAAGAGCAGCTCACACACTAAGTCTAAAATAAAAGCACGTTACCGGTTCCTTGGCTGGTAAACTCTGGTAGTTAAAGGTGCAGTGGCTGATTTAAAAGTGGGAGATCCAGCAAAGCCGTTGATAAATGCAGGATTAGTGAATGGAGTAACCTAAAGGACAAAAGAAGGTTTACAGCACTAAGTAACACACATTTGGGATGAATGTTGTACTATTAGTTTTGCAGCTCTAGCACTTCACTGTACAAGTGTAGAATAACTTCAAGATGGTAAAATACGATAAGTTACATTTGCCACAAGGAAGTTCATCATTCTATTCATTATTTGTTTATTCCTCCTACAGCAAATAAACTATGTTTCTGTGACGTAACCATTTCTGAGGAAGAAAAATGACTGAAGATCAGTTTACATGTTCGACGTGTGCCGTTCCAACAGCAACCTGAAGTGTGCCTAAACAGAGCAACACCCACATGTGTATGGGTTTAATACTGACCAAACTGGGCTCCAAGTAGCCCTGTGTTGTAGACCAGCCCTGGTGAGTGACCAGTCTGTAGAAAGGGGGAAACTGCTGCTGTGCCCCAAACGCAGGAGGGACGTAGTAGGAGGTGTAGCGCTGCTGCATGTTTGGGGACATATCCACAGGCCTGTACCCATTTTTTGGCACAAAAGTGTTGACTGCGATGGCTTTGGCTTTGATCCTCGCCTAGAATCAATTTAAAGTGGTCATCTCATTTTAAAAGGAAATAAAATGATTAATAATAGAATAGAAAATGGCACATTGTGAGGTTTACTTTTATAGGCTTTCCTTGAAAAGTCTTGACTTCCTCTCGAAGATACTGATAAGCCTAAAAGGACAACAGAGCAAAGATCATTATACAATCACACGAGAACAAAGCAAAACGTATGAAATAAATCTCATGCAGGTTTACCAGCTGTGCATCTGCTTCCGACTCAAATGTGATGAACCAGTTATCGTTATAGGCGAATTCACAATGGACAAATCTGGGTAATTTATCACTCTTAAACAGTGACTCCACTTCCTTAAAAAGCAAAATATTCATTATACAAAAACACTGAAGTACAGAACATGTGGTACATAAAAGGGAACAAAAGCGTCTTTATATACAATTATTACCAAGTACTACATTGTGTACGTATGTGTATATATATATTTGGCTGCTATCACTAAAGACCTCAGTAGATTAGATTCCATTAGACAATAAAGTTGAGTCTAATCTAATGAGGGTCTAATGATGCCAACCAAAAACATATATATAGTATCGCTTGACAGTTTGTGAACACTTTAGAAATTCCTACATTTCTGCATAAATGTGACCCAAAACATCAGCTCTTCAGTCCCAAAAGCAGACAAAGTGAACACAGACATATTGTTCATTTTTTATTCAGGAAAATGTCCCAGTATTAAATATCTGTGAGAGGCAAAAGTATGTGAACCTCTAGGTTTACTATTTACTTTCAAGGTCAAATTCGAGTCCAACTGATTTCAGTCAATGGGACAACAATCAGGTCACCACGAGGGTCCTGTTTTATTTAAAGAACAGAGATATATAAAAATCTGATGTTCATGACGTGTGTTTGTAGAAGGGGGTCACTGCAAAAACAATGGAGATGTCTGAGGACTCCTCTCTCTCTCTCCACTCATAGTCATATAGATTCTGTACAAATGGAGGACATTTAAGACCATTGGTACATTCCCAGATGTGGTCAAGCAACAAAGATCAAAAGCAAGACATGTAACATGTAAAGAACACAAAGGAACTTCTATGTTTGTGAGTCTGCCATCAGGTGAACACTGAACATCCTCGGTGTGCGGAGTCACAAGGAGAAAGTCAACACAAAAGAACACTGATGTCCATGAAGTTTACTAAAGATCATGTGGACAAGACAGAGGACTATTTGAGAAAAAAATCTGCGTAGGAATGAAACCAAAATAAAACTTTTTGTTTTAAAATGAGAAGTGTTATTTTTAGAGAAAGGAAAATACTGAATTCCATCATAAGAACCTTAAACTGTCTGTGAAACATGGTGGTGGTAGCATCATGCTTTGGGCCTGTACTGATACCATCGTTGATGGAACAATGAATTCAGATTATTCCAGTGATCTCTAAATGAAAATATCAGAACATCTGACCATGAACTGAACCTCAAGAGAAAATGGTTCATACATCAAGACATCGAGCACAAGCACCAAGTCTGTGTACCAAAGACTGATTAAAGAGGAACAAAGATCATGTTTAGAGAAGTCAATGTTCTGACTAAACAAACAGAGATGTTGTAGAAGGACCTGAAGCAGTCAGATCATGTGAGGACACCCAGTAAAACCCCAGTGCTGAAGCTCTTCTGTACTGAGGGAGGAAGGAGTCACAACAGATACTGAAAAGGTTCACAAACTTCTGACAGTCACACATCTGTAATGCTGCATCATTTCTCTCAATAATCAAATGAAGTATACTATTTTTGGCTCCTTTGTTTGATTGTGTTATCTTTGATTACTTTTAGGACTAATATCATATCTAAAGGGTTCACTGTATACAAAAATCTATAAACTAAAATTTCTGTACAAATATAATTCAGAAAGGAAACCGTCAGCATTACCTTCCACAGAGTTATCAGATGATAATGTTTACCTCAATAGGCGTGGCTTCAGGAACCTCCCTTAGGATAACGATGCAGCGATTCTGATTGGGTCGCACTTTCTCACCACATTTATCCACTTGCACAAGAGGAAGTGCTGCAAAATATTAAGAAAATATAAATCTCAAGTCAAATGTCAGAGAAATGTTAGACAATGCTATAGAAAAAGATTTATTAATTACTGGCAAATGATGACTTACTCTTTAAAACATCAGCAATAAGATCGATATCCGTGCTGAGCTTCTTGATCTGATCGAGATTAGCTACAGTCACAATGGGGACGTACTGATCGCTGTCCATCTGAGAGATGAGGTACATGTCGTTGGCAAGATTCTCCCTACAGGGTTGGAAACAGCCACAATAAATTGAGCCACAACTTCAGGTCTTTTTTACAGAGACTCATCATGTTAGAGCCCCAACACCCATGCCCACTGTGCCATGATATTATAGAAACCACACAACCCAGTTGTCTTCACATTGTCATTAGGAGGTACTGAGTGTAGATTAATGAGTCTCCATCTCTGTCTCCATCTAACTCTATCCTCATCATCCTCGACTCTCACACCCCTCATGTCCTCATTTAACACACCCATATATCTCCTCTTTGTCCTTGACCCCTAAGTCCTTAAACCCCTGCACCTTCTTGATCACAGCCCCTGTAACCTCACTGTTCTACTTCCCTCCCTCTCCTTCATACACATTTATTCTGTCTTACTACAACTGACTTTCATTCCTCTTCTTTCCAGCACAGACCTCCACCTTTCTAGGTGTTCCTCCACCTGCTCTCTATTCTCACTACAGATCACAATGTCATCCACGAACATCATTGTCCATGGAGATTTTTGTCTGACGTCATCTGTCAAACTGTCCATCCCCACAGAAAACAAGAAGGGACTCGAAGCCGATCCTTGATGTATCCCCACCTCCACCTCCTCTGTCTGACCTACAGCACATCTCACTGCTGTCATACTCCTCTCACACATATCCTGATCTACACCATAGCTCCTCTCGTCACCCTGTTATTCACCTTCTATAAATCCACGAAGTTCAGCTCCTTCTGATCATCACTGTACTTATACGTCGACTTTCTCAGCGCAAAAATCCCCTGAGTCGTGCTCTTGCTGGTCATTCCGTGGGCATCTTCTCATTCTCTAATATCCTGTTAAACAATCTAGATAAAACCCCACTGCTGTCGCTCCTAGACACTTCCACACCTCCACAGGTGTGTCATCTGGACCAAAAGCCTTTCCACACTCCTGATGCTCACCTCATCCTTTTTAATCACTCCTATCCCATTTCTCTTCCTATCCACACCATAATAAAACAGTTTGTATCCCTCCCCCCATACTACGTACTTTGCTCCCCTTCCACCAGGTCTCCTGCACACACAGTAGATCTACCTTCCTTCTCTCCATCAGGCCCACCAGCTCTCTACCTTCCCCTGTAATTGTATAAACATTAACAGTCCCTATAGTCAGACCTGTACTCCTGCCTTTCCTCTTCTCTCTCTGTCTACAAACCCTTCTCCACCAACAGTAGCCCAGTTTCCCCCCACACCCTGTAGGTCCACAGTGCCGGCGGTGGCCGTTGTTAACCCGCGCCTCAACTGATCTGGTGTGGAATTCACTGAAACCTGGCATGTTTAAATTTGGCACATTTTATGCCGGACGCCCTTCCTGACGCAACCCTCTCTATTTATCTGGGCTTGGAACTGGGCACAGAAATCACTGGCTTGCATCCCTGTGGATAGGTTCGGATAGATTCATAACAATTGTAAAAAAGGGCACAAGCTCTGGCCTTAAACGCAGTGTGTTTAGTGACTCAGAGATGATTACCTAGAAAGACAAAACTCCAGCGTAGCCTTCAGCTGCTCTCGGAGGTCTTCTAGTTGCTTGGAAGAATCTAAGCCATCACCACCTACTCAAACAAAACATTTCATGTACACACGCTGCCATACGCGCGCTGCCATACGCGCTGCCATACGCGCGCTGCCATTCAAAACACCTGTTTAACACTTGTGTTTAATGACTGTACCCTTTTTGTTGGGATCTTGCTGTAAGCCAGGGGGTAACTGATTGTCTGCTGTTTCCATGTCCACAGGTTTCGGTGGCTCTGCTGATGGCAGTCCTACTGACACAGGTGCTTGTGGTACATCATCCCATTTGTCACAATCATTGCTAGGCACAAGTCCTGAAACACACACACAAAAAAATCAGCAGATAAATAAACCACAAGTTAGTTTAAAAAAAGTTTTTATTGAATAATATCACAGTGAAACAGAATAAAAGGCAACAACGCTGTAAATTAACACAGTTAATATTCTATGATAAAAGCACAAAAGCTAAGTTTAGCAGTCGGGGTTCTCAGACTTTTTGCAGCCAGGGACAAGAATAATATCTGAAACTCCATCGTCCTGCTCAGAAAAGGGTTCTCTCGTCAGGAATGATTATTTAAAGCCAAACAGGGTTTGCATTGGCTGAAAGTTCCATGATATTTAAGTCATTGTTTTTATACACATTTAAAGTGACTAGTTAAACAGTATAATACATGATCAACAATGTAAATGGCTCAGATAAAGACAGGTTGTACTAATAGTATAATAATATACAGGATCCAGGGTTAGAGGTTGTGCTGTGCTTCAGAGAGCCCCTTCAGAGAGCCCCTTCAGAGAGACCCCTCAGAAAGCCCCTTCAGAGAGACCCCTCAGAGAGACCCCTCAGAGAGCCCACGGTTCCTCACACACCAGATTCTGAGCTACTGGCCTAAGTGAGGTGATTATAGTGGAACATTTGGGTCTCTGGGTCAATTATCAGATATGTTCTTTGTAAACACATGATGTGGAAGCCCTCTATAAACCCACTGAGCTAGAAGAAAACATTCATTTTCCTGTCACATCACTTTAAATTATAATGCTGGTTTTCTTTAAGCTGATTATTATTAACTTTGGAAAAACTGAACAAGTTAACGTGGCTAAAATCTAAGTCTAAATGACAGAATTTAATGTAATATTGAACAAAATTTCATCATCAGTGCTGCGTTAAAATTCTGACAGCATTGTGAGTAAGAGTTCAGTGTGATCGCTGAGGGCTTTGTGTACCTTGTGAGCCAGTGTTTGTTGTGTCACTGGAGTTGATCCATGGCTGGAGACAGTAGGTGGATCCACATGCTTCCTGGTTAGGAGTATAACTGGCCCATGCTTTTGCATTAGGATTTAGATCAGAGACCTTGTTGGATCCCTAAAAATAAAGATTTAAATCAGCCAGCTAAATTCCACAAAACAAAGTAGTTATTAAATCTCATCAATGCAGACTTACAAGATGCCCGTAAGCATTTTGCCAGTCCCACACACATGCCACATCAGAAACTAACAGGCTGTACGGGTATGCCTCTGTGAACGAGTCGAGAGCTGAATCAGCTTTGCCCTCATCCTGTCCGTCTCGTCCCATCAGCTCGTCCTCGGAGAGACGATACCGCCAGGCTGACGCTAGCTCAGGCTCTCCTGCCCACACAGACAGGAACCGACTACAGTCTCCATCCTCAATACAATCTAAATTCACCTCGGATTTACCAAGAAGGTCAGAAACCATATTTAGTACGCCTCGTTCTCTTTCTGACTCGTTAGTGGAGGTCCGATTTTGTGGGTTTTCATTCTGCACTGGAACTGCAAGTGCGTTTGGGTCGAAAAAGTGAATCTCATACGAAGGCATGCTGGCGTAAAGGTCGACCTGGTCAGGTTCTACAGGAAGAGGAATAGCTTTGTTTTCAGGACTGATATTAGGAACAGGGCACACTCCATCAGCTCCGAGATCACAACCAGTAGCTGAAACATGCAACCCCTCAATCTTATACCCCTGAAGGCTGCTCGTCACAAAGCCGTCTGGTCCTTTTGAGGCATGTGCTGGTTCTCCGATATCAAACAATGGTAATGCGGTTTGTTCTTTGTAGTCGATCTCTACCTGCTGCACTGCAGTCCTGATTACGTGCATGTCCTGAACATCTCCATCAGTCGGGACCAGCTCCTGACTGAGTGGATGGGAGGAGCTTTGCATTTCAGTCTTCCCTAAGAGAGTGTGAGCGGGACCGTGAGCGGGAACGTGAGCGGGAACGTGAGCATTCCCACACTGCAAACTGTTTTTGGACAATGTGGTGCTCTCGATGGGGTCGTGCAGCCCGGCATGACGAGATGAATGGACAAACATGGCTGTGTTTTCACTGCTGCCTTCCAAAAATAAATGAATTTCTTGCCTGTCGTTTAAGGTAAGGTTAAAATTAGTTGACTTGGAATTCTGCAATTCCATTTCAGGAGTTTTAACAGGAACAAAACTGAATGAAATCTGATTCGGTCCTTCTGATGTCTGTTCATTAAAGCACTCAGATTTAATCGGGGTCTCATTCAGTTGCAGGAAACATCCGTCTTCTTCCTTCACAGATGAAATAAGAGGCAATGGTGAGAATTTCTCTCCTGTCTGTGTTAAATTCACCAGATTCTCACAGAAATCCTTCACTAAACTCTGACTAGCTTCAGGAGGAAAGTCATAATCAGCGTTGGAGTTTATATGCACAAAATTCTCACTCGTCTCTACATGTTCATCTGTAATCTCAATCTCAGGTGCTACGTCTGACAGCTCGGTGGACATAATGTGACCGGTGACGTCCTCCAAGCCAAGGTTAATTACCCTCTTTTCTGCGTCATGGGGAGTAAGCAGAGGACGGGCATCAAAGCCAGCGTAATCAACAAACCCTGTCTGAAACGTCTTTGGATGATGATCATTTCCTCCTGATATGTCAGATGTGAAGGAGTTTAATTTCTGAAGCGAGTTAAACTTGGATCTGGGAACTGTTTCCACGGCCATGTCTTCACTTTTGGGGTAAGAACAGATGGACTTGCCCGGTTCTTTCCTGTCTTGAACAGGAGATGCACAAGATTTAGAGAACAAATTGAATGTGTCAGCATCCTTGGAGCTGCTCTCTGTGCTAAAACTTTGACTCTTCTGATCACCTTCTAATGAAAAAGGAACAAAAGAAGAAGGATCATTCTTAATAATCTGAGACACACTGGAGATTTCAAAGCTTAAAAAGTCCTGCACCAAGTCATTATAAGGTTTTACAGAAGGTGGGAGAAGTTTGTGCCATGTTCCGGTCATCACACTGTGGCTCACCTCTGCATTGGGTTCTACTTGCTTGGGCTCACTACAGTACAAATAGCTACCGGAATGATCGCCATTCTTATTATCCACATTTCTTGACTCTGAAAAAACTCTCTCCGATTCTTGCCCTGTTGTTTCTGAGCATTGAACTTCATAACCCAGTTCTGTCACTTTAATGAACTCTGCACCAGGGTTAACACGTGTCTCACACGAGTCCACGTTTTTATAATCCACCACAGACTCAGTGAGCCAGTCACTTTTTTCTACCAGAATGGTTTGAGCAACAGACTCCTCTAAACCTGTGACGTGTGATCCGTCTCTGTACGTTTCACTTTTCTTGATCGTGCGGTCTTCAGAAGGTACAGAAACACATTTTCCTGGTGCCACATGTTCATCTAAGCCCACGTCACAGAACATCCCAATGGCATTGGGGAGCACATGCTGCTTTTCTGCTGGGAGATCTTCAGACACCTTCTCCGCAACTTCTTGTCTTTCTCCAAGCCGATTTGAAGTTCCTAAAGCAGCATTACGTAGTGAGGTGCTGTTAAAGACCCTTGTTTCAGTACTAGTTAATAAATCTGTATGATCAAATGCTGCAGGATCCGTCATGGCAGCGGGTTCATGCTCACAGCTGAGATCATCCGCATCAATCGAACAAATGCTGTAGAAGCTTTGGGTTCTCCTTTTCATGCTGCACTCTGAGGTCAGAAAATCAGATGTTTTCCCATCACAATCAAGGAGATCATCACACAGATATTTGGCAGTGAAGAGGTTGGTATTGTGGTCATTAGTCAGACTGGTGCTGCTGATTGTGTGCCCGTGCTCCTGTGTTTGAATAGTCAGGACCACCGAGCTGACATTGTCTGAAGTACACGTGGCTCCGATGTGATGATCAGGTGTTACACGTGTGTCTGAAGTACACGTGGCTCTGATGTGATGATCAGGTGTTACACGTGTGTCTGAAGTACACGTGGCTCCGATGTGATGATCAGGTGTTACACGTGTGTCTGAAGTACAAGTGGCTCTGATGTGATGATCAGGTGTTACACGTGTGTCTGAAGTACACGTGGCTCTGATGTGATGATCAGGTGTTACACGTGTGTCTGAAGTACACGTGGCTCCGATGTGATGATCAGGTGTTACACGTGTGTCTGAAGTACAAGTGGCTCCGATGTGATGATCAGGTGTTACACGTGTGTCTGAAGTACACGTGGCTCTGATGTGATGATCAGGTGTTACACGTGTGTCTGAAGTACACGTGGCTCTGATGTGATGATCAGGTGTTACACGTGTGTCTGAAGTACACGTGGCTCCAATGTGATGATCAGGTGTTACACGTGTGTCTGAAGTACACGTGGCTCTGATGTGATGATCAGGTGTTACACGTGTGTCTGAAGTACACGTGGCTCCGATGTGATGATCAGGTGTTACACGTGTGTCTGAAGTACACGTGGCTCTGATGTGATGATCAGGTGTTACACGTGTGTCTGAAGTACACGTGGCTCCGATGTGATGATCAGGTGTTACACGTGTGTCTGAAGTACACGTGGCTCCGATGTGATGATCAGGTGTTACACGTGTGTCTGAAGTACACGTGGCTCTGATGTGATGATCAGGTGTTACACGTGTGTCTGAAGTACACGTGGCTCCGATGTGATGATCAGGTGTTACACGTGTGTCTGAAGCGATACTCTCACATTGGGGTTCAAAGCGTTTTGAATCTGGAGGCTGTGACAAATGAACCTCACAGAACCAGTTGGCTCGTTTTACTGCATTTTCAGCTATTGTCCGTTTGACAGAGTTCAACACCACCGCCTCTGTCTGAGCCTCACTGTCTGAATCTTTTGAGATATCCCCCAGATGTTTATTACAGGAGTCGTCCTTAAAATTGTCCCACGCCAGCGTGCCATCCTGCACACTGCTGCTTCTCTTCTCCATAGAACGGACACTAGCTGAGAGGTTGGTGGAGAAAGAGTTACTTTTAACATCCACGGCTCTGTCGGTCTGGCCAAACGCTGCACACTTCTCTTCATCCAGCTCGGGTACCAAAGAGTACTGTTTAACATCCGGAACGGAGCAGCTTTCGGTTACAAGCGTTTGAAGAAGACTTGTCCTTTCACTGACCGGATTAGGGTTTAACTCTTTACTAAAACAACACCCCATATTTAACTTTAAAATAAAAATCTTTCCAGCAGACAAACCTCACGCAGCTGCTCCCAACGTGGTTGACCGAGAGAGAGGGGAGAGCGAGAAAGAACATGTGGTACAACATGGTGCTTTCAGCCCCCTCCCCAAGCTTAAAATAGCACGTTTAAATTTGTACAAGAGTCTCACATGGAGCTGTCACTCAAACATGAGCTCCTAATCCTGAGAGCAAGAGGGAGACGAGATGAATGGGCTCGACTCGGACTTAGTCTACACTCAAACTCAGCATTAAAAAGCTGAAATCAGTGCCAACGTATTCTCTCGGACGTTTTACAAGAAACACAGAACAAAAACAGACCAGTTTAAGCACAAGGAAAATATTATACCAAAAGAGGGATCTCTTTCTTCTTCACTTCCTGCCCCTGCTGTTCCTTTGGCTCAGCTAGATCTTTCCCTTCCTGGTCTGAAGTCATGAGCCGTCCAGCGTCTGGCTCTTCACTCAGAGCTCCCAACTTCACCACGGAGGCTGAGAGAGAGACATGAAATATACAACTTGTTAAAAAGAAGTAATAGTGATGCTGGGATGTGATTGGTCACAAGGTGTTAAAGCTTAAGCTTATTGTTCCTGTAGCAAAACCTTATTCACAAATAGCTTGTGTAATCAGAATTTCTGTAACAAAGCACTTTGTCGAAGGTAAAACAGTCTGAGGTAAAGCTGTAACTAAGTTCTCTCACATCTTCAGGACACTTCTTTTGTACTTTATCAGTTTGGTGACAAACAGATTTTTTTTGGACTTGCAAAATATGTTTCACCTACAACAGAACATCAGTGTGTTTTCTCCCAAATATTCACCCAAAAGAGGGAGATTACTGTCAATTAGATTAGTGTCAGATTTCATTCATTCATTATGAACAAAAATAGAACAATGCACAGAATTCTGCTTCAGTAAGCACAACCGAGTGAGATTATGAGAAGCTCCTGATCAGTTGTAGTAGAAGAGGAACAAAGTGATTACTGCACCAGATACTTTCAGAAACCATGTGGTTAACTTTACTCACAGCCACATGCATCTCAGCTCAGTACAGGTACAATGTTAACAACAAACTAGCCATCCGTGATCTTGTGTATGTGGTCAGGTCTAACTTTCCTCTGTTACCCTGTGATGCAGCATGAGCAACAAAGTGCAGTTGGCTTCAAACCCCACAGGAATCATGTGTTAACTTTGGCAGAGCCGACGGGGGAATTAACCAAAAGCTAATGCTGAAAAAGTTGTTTTAGAAGGTGAGCTATAAACACTTGAGTGAGCTATAAACACTACATGAGTGTGATTTTTTACACATCAAACCGACTGATTCCCGTGTTGAAATAATTAAATGTTCTCAGCTGAAACTGCAGCTTCCCTCAGTGTATCTGTACAAAGCACTGACTTTAGACCCCAGAGACATCACAGGGTTCTGTAGAGATCCTCACTGACACATTAGACCATTTATTTGAACCCTTCAAGATTCACACATCATTTATGTGCTAAATTCTGAATTTGACAAAAATTTCCCGCTGCATAACGATAATACGGATAATTTTAGATAAAAATAGGGTTTGGTTCTGGACCATGATCTGAATGTGAAAGGATGTAAAAGAGCTGAATTCATGTGGTTTATCACTCAAATGATCTGTTTAAGGAAACTGAAGCCAAAGGATTCTTACTAAGGACTAAATCTCACTTTTCTTATGTTTTTCTGAAGATTAACCACAAATTTGAGATCAGGCCTGATGGGAAACACCTGGTGTGAATTTCTCCCGAGATTCTGGTCAGGCAAAATAATTCAACAAAATCTACAACATTGTGTGAACAACAACAACATTAACAACAACAACAACAACAACAACAACAACAACAACAGATAAACAAGCCACCTGTCTGTCGGATGATCACGATTAATAATCACAGAACAAATGAAACAGAAAGGATTATTCGCTCTTTGCTAACAGGAAGCTAGCAGCAGGATTAACACTGATCCTAGATTTAAAAATCAACATGAAATGCTAATAAAAAGCAGCCCAGCAGTTTTCCTGCTTTATAACAAGGGACATGTTTAAAACACTCACACAGACTAACAGCTGGCGGCTAATTAGCACTTTGTTAGCCTTCGTCCTGCACGGACGCTAATGCGGGATTATGGCGCATTGTGTGAGCTGCAGATTAAAGTGTAGTTTAACGTGACGGTTGTGATGTTTTTACACACAGCAGCTACATCATGGTGATTAGAGATCAGTGTGTTAGTGAAACACACACCTGTGTTAGCGCCGGACTTTAATCCGCACACTGCTGTGTTCAGGGCCGGAGCTTCTCACCGCGCGCTCACCGCACAAAATGCCTCAGAAAGCCCAGATGATGGTCACAGGAACGGGGCAGCTTCGAACTCCACACGCACTTTTACTCGCGTCGCCACCGGATAACTTTACACTGTTAAACCTAAACAAAGCTAGCACGCTAACTAGCCTAGCATCATTACATCGGTGTTATTCTTCCGATCGGTGGTGACACAAACTCCGCCTTGTGTGCAGTTTACTTACAAACACAAGCGGTGTGTGTGTGCGTGTGAGTGAGTGTGTGTGTGTGTGTGTGAGTGTGTGTGTGTCCACTAGCGTGTCTCCTGTTGTGCCCTAACCGGAGCCCCAGCGCCCAGATGCCTCCGCCTCACGCTCGGTGTGTTAGCGTTAGCTTTAGCTTTAGCTTCGTCCCTCAATGAAATCCCGCCTCCGTGCCGCGCGAGACTCTTGCGGTTAGACAGTACGGATAGCAGCAGAGATAAAAAAGTACAAAACGCTAAAAGATTTCTTAACAATATGGAGTTCCAGCAACAGAAGCATCATGACTCGAATCTGCCTCGTTTTCTAACACAATTGTCTGTTAATGAGTGTTAAATATTTAACCATTTCAGCATCGAGTAATAGAAGAAAACAAAAAAGGCTTTAAAACATAAACACAATAATAAATAGAAATACAGAACTATAAAAGTAATATACTTAAAATCATGTGGATTTAATTACATTGTGGGGTTTAAAACACAATAATGAAATAATTCCACATATTTGTTTTTTATTTTGAGCCACATGTTTGTTTTTTAATGATATATATTATATTAATTAATTGGAAGTTAAAAGTTAGATTTTAGACTCATTATTTGTCCACACACACACACACACACACACACACACACACACACACACACACACATACTATTATTTAAGTTTGAGGTTTCATTTGAACTGTATTAAAATATATATTATTCATTGTTTTACTGTTTACTTCATTTTTGTTATTAATTATTTATTAATGTTCACATTGTTCACACTCTAATAAAATAGAGTTTAAAGTAAAATAAATGCAATATAAAGCTTATAAATGATTAATTCTTCATAGTTAACGTGAACTTGACTGAATCTTAACCGATTAGATTCATTCGACTCTTTTTTCTGAACGATTAGATGGCAAATGATATTAAAGCACTGACTAGTATAATAAAGTCTAACCCTGGTGTTTATTTAAATGTTTCATCTTTATGATCTTTATGATTTATTTTGGTGGACAGTCCGTGGAGATGAGCTGCATATCTCGGTTTGTCCACCAGGAGGCGCGCTGAGATCAGAGTGCGCTCGCGCCATTTCCCAGCACTGGGTGCCACCAGATGGCAGTTTAGGATTAAGCTTCTGTGGCGATAGGCGCGGTTCCGCTTGAGGTCTAAATTAGTATATAAAACATAAAGTATTCTTTCATTATATTGACCCAATTATCGCAAGGGCGCGTTACGGAGATTTCTTTTGTGGCGGCAGGAGGTAAGTTTGTGCGAGTTTTGACCCTTTGCCGAGATCTTTGTGAGGTGAGGGCGCGTTAGCTGAAGCTAAAGATGGAGGACGCGCAGAGAGACGGGGTGTGGGGGAGGGGAGCGCGCGCGCCTACCTACCTCTCTATGGCCACCACAGATGATCATCCACAGTGTGTGTGTTAGTAATAAACACACACATCACTAAGCTTTGTGTTAGAGCCCTGAGGGACACCACTGTCTTTATTGCATGTCCCCTACCTTTGGTCCTGCGCACGTGTTTTTGTGTATTTTGGGCATCTTTATATTTGTGCTTGACTGTGAGCCGCGTTGCTAAAACGGCTTCAGTTCACTATTGTGACTGAGGCGATGACTATGCTAAGCTAACTGGAGTCCCGCGCTGCTTTTTCCCCTCAGTGCCGAGCGCTAATGTGTAATTGTGCGGCACAGTGACAGTCTGCACAGAGTCACAGCTACACTAAGGACATTTACTCCAGTTTAAGATTCGTTTAAACGCTCCGATTTCACCTGTGTTCTTTATCTTAGCTGTATTTCAGGAGTTTGGTGATGGTTAGCTAACGGCTAACTAACGTGTCGTCTCGCGCACATAAACATACGTTTGGGCGCCAACTTTAGAAGTGGCATCAAGCTGCTAAATAACAGGTAGAAAAATAAATAAACGGACAAACAGTAAGCGGGTCGTTTAGGGCCTTTTGGTCACGATAAAATCACAGCGTCCACTTTTAACTGGGTTTATTTTTATGGATTAAACTGAATCTTCTGCAGATTTCTACACGCTCACTACAGAAAGTTAGTTTTATTGACTTTTATCCCTTTATCTTACAGCCCTGATAAACGTGCTCTTGTGTCTCCTGGACATTTTACTGTTATATTTTTCCCTCTTTCCACGCAGACGAATTAAAATGAACACAAAGTGAAAGTCTTTACATTGATGCTCCACTTTACATTATGTACACAAACGTCTGGTGTTAAAGTTCATAAAGAGGACAAAATTACACAAATACATTCATTAAAGACTGTTAAATAATCATTTAATCACAATAATAATGTCAGGTGGAATTGCAACAACTAATTGTTTATTGTAGTTTCTTCAGTTTATTATAATCTCTTGTCACCTTTTCAATCTTTAATACATAAGTAAAAAACTTCCCTTATGTTTATTACTGTTAGGAAACAGAGATATTTAATATACAGATTTGTTTGCAGACTGAGATTCAGACCTAATAATGAAATAGTTTGTTACTCATCTGCAGGACTAAAGTGAGTTTACTTTGTGTTTGCTAATTTTAAAACAAAAAAAGTTTAGTTTGCTTTTAGTTCAGGAGACTGTTTAAAACTTCTAATACACACAAAGTTCACATTTATCCACAAAGAGTGAATTAAAATTATGAATCAATGTCCTTTTTATGTAAAAGCGCCGAGTTTGTGACGTATAGTGTTGTCTGTTCTGTAATGTACACGTTGTATTGGGAGTGTGTTCAGTGTATCAGTGTGAAATAAGAGCACATAGTCTCACTGACTGAAGGATGGATCCATTAAGAGGAATCATAGTGTTTGGTGTGATGAACCCTCTCTGTTCTAGTGGCAAAGCTCTGATTGATTACAGTGTGTTGGTTTATTGAAGGTTTTATAATGCGCAATTTACTTCTCTGGCTAGATGAATCTATTGGTTATAGGATTGTATTGTTTTTATTTTCTCACAGATATCCTGGAGACATTCTGTTTAAGGATGGAATTAAAAAAAAATAGAATTTTGTCTCGAGTAAAATATAAGTAATGTACAGAAGTCCACAGAAAATCAGTTAATTCCTAAATTTCTCATTAGGTGTGTTTTAAAACAGCCAGGTTATATTGAGTTAGCATGTAATTTTTCACATGGAAAAGATGCGTTGTACATGTAGACAAGTTTTGACTTGTCATGTTTCTAGCAGGTCTGATAACAATTTTCACTTTATTTAAGTTTTAGTATAGTTTGTCTGTTTTAATGTCAGTTGTGACAAAACATTTTTGCTGTATAAACACCTACAGTAATTCATTTTTGTGACAGTGGAGTATGTTTTTTATAATTTGTCTCTGTCAAGTTTTGCTTAAAATGCATGTCAAGTGTCAAGTCAAGAAGCTTTTATAGTCACTTCATAATGACCGTTTCTCCAGGAGCTAGTCTAATCCATGGTGCTACAAAACAGAGCTAAGGACTTAAAGTAAGTTAGTCCTAGTCACATAAAGTGCATTTGTGCAACCTGGTGTAAACAGTGTGAGACAAAAGACATGTACACAGGTTATTTGGTTTGGTTCTATTTCATCAGCAGACAGAAGCATTTTGCATCTGAGCAGGTTAGAATCCTGTTTTATCATTTCTTTAGATTGACCCTTGCATTCTGGAGGCTGAAATCCAATTTCATTTTCAGCTGCATCTCTGTCCTTGGCTTTGTCCCCTGGGAGAACCCACTAGAGTAAATACCTTAATTAGAGCACAATGTGGCCACATAAATCTTTCTGTTTCTCTCACACACACACACACACACACACACACACACACACACTTAGTAATGTCACCCATCCTAGGTATATCCAAGCTTGTTTGCCTTTGTGGCAGGTTCTGTGGAAAAACAATTTTTTTTTTTTTTTTTTTTTTTTTTTTAAGAAAACCCAGTGTGCAGACTGCAGGTGCATTTCACTTTCAGACTGAAAACATTTGCATTATATCATGTTTATTATCAATATATTACTTAATTCTCTCTTCATACTACAGGAACAATTGCACTATTTGTTCACAAGCGTAGTCATTTTTCTTTCACTAATTCTAATGCCTGACCTGCAATTCCACTAGGCCGGGTGTTACCATGGCAACAGCTCCCCTGTAGGTCACATGATCTGTGTCCTTGTTTTCATTGGCTATGACACAAGAATCGATGAGCACAGCTTGACAAGCTTATAAAAAGACAAGGAGCGAAGCAGCCCCACCTTTGTGCTGACTGAATATTTTAAATACAATATAAAAAAACTGTTGCATGGAGGCTTTTCCCCATTTATGTGATAATCCTGACCATGTACCAAGGCAATTAAAGTTGTAAGGCTTTGACAGTTAATGGTGCATTTTGTCTTTTAGAGAATAATTTACTAATGTCATGTACTGTGACTTATGTCCTATTACAGTCTAGAATTCTAATCATGGAATTATAACCATGTAATGAATTTAGCCAGTGGTTTTAAACTCATCAGCAAACATTTTGTTTAATTTCTTCTGCCTTGTGGCTAATTAACAGCTGTTTCTTATTCGAATTAACAGCCTGTTAAGCAAATTTTAATAACTCTACACCTTAGCAAAGCATCTATACAAATTTACACAACCCTAAAGATTGTATGTGTATGATTAAAACCAGGCTGTGTGAGAGTAAGTTTTGGTTATATTGTAGAAAAGGTGAAAAATAAAGTCCTCAGTGTGTGTACATTTGGTGGGAGCATATAACTGATTATTTGGCTCAATTCTGAAATTATAGTTATTCAACACATGCTGAAATGAAAAAAATATTTATTTATTTTTACAAGAATTGGGATTATAGATCAGAATTGCTTGTTTGCCTTTTATATAGAGTATTACATTATACTGTTTATATATATATATATATATATATATATATATATATAAATATATATACATATGTATATATTTGTGTGTGTGTATATTATATTATATGTGCAAGTGTTAACGCTAAAGGCACCTATTTGATGTAATACCACCAAACTAGTAATGTACGATACTACAGTGTCCTTTCTATATGTACAGTATAGCTACTTATAGCAGATGAAAAATGTTATTTTTATGTGGTACAGAGCAGCTAGCTAGCAGTTTCTCTCAGGTAATGGTAGTTTTTATGTGATCAAGTTTTTTTTTTTTTCGTAACCTCAGACTGAGACTAATCCTCTTTTAAAATAATCAATCGTTAATTTACAGAAGGGCATAACTTGTTTTCATGATGATTTACAAGATTTCCAAACACAAGGATTTCACATTTTCACAAATATAAAGCAATTTCAATATCTCGCTTATCTTTTTGAGTGATGGCTGTGTTCCTTGGGTTTGATGTTCTCTTATTTATATCTAAAATGATATGTGCTGTTCAGCTTCAGAGTGCCATAAACATATTTATGGCAGAAGTGTGTGCTTGTGTGTTTGTGTGTGTGTGTGTGTGTGTGTGTGTGTGAGATGGTGATGATGATGAATAATTGGAAGGGCTTAATGCATGCCAGCTCATTAAATAGACTTGTATTAAAGAGACCTTCAGAAAGTGTGTGTGTGTGAGAGGGAGAGCTGTTGATTTTCCTGAGACTGATTTTGATCTATAATGAATCGGCAATACAGCAGTGTGGATTTTAGCCGAACCATGAACATTTTTCAGTCTGTAACAGGTCATTAGAAAGGCTTGAGAATGTATGATAGATAGACTGATAGATGGGAGATGATGTGTGCATAAGAGTGAAGGTTTTTTGAATGTGTGTTTAGATGTGTTTGATAACTGTGAGTTTAATTAGGGAACGGATCTTTTCCCAAATCTATACATCTTTAGATTTATTTAGAAGACACAAAATAGATGTAAAATATTCTGATTTCATGGACATGTTAATAATATAGCAGTGTGTATATAGTATTAAATCAGCAGTTTGCATATAGTCGTTGCTTTTAAGCAATTAAAAAATCATTTACATAAAACTTATGACTGAAGATAGAGCAATAGATTTTTGTTATGTGGTTGTTGGTTGTTCAGACATCTCAAGCTGAAATTAATTTCTCAGGGAAAATCTCAGCCCTCATTCGATTTATTATAAGCTGCTCAGGGATGTTGAGGTTCAGTGTTTTATGGAGGAAGAAATGTCTGTGCTCACTGTGAGCTTAAGTGACCTCATTGTCTGTCCTGTAGATTTATGACAGAGATGTGTCTACAGACTAGACTTAATTCTGCTTGTGTTACGATTGTAAGCTTTGCGGTATAATATAGAGAGAGATCTATTACAGACAAACATCATGGCCACAGTGTTAAAGTTGACACAGAGATCTAACAGTCCTATTGTGAGGAACACAGGAAGTGTTTTGGACACATGTTTTCTTTTGTGTGTGTGCAGAGGTTTGTTTATTTCCCCCCGACTTTGCTATCTGAGCAGAACCTGTGCATCATGATTACACTCACAAGCACAACCATGTGAACAGCCAATGGCTTAAAGATATTGCATTGTGTTGTGGAGCGTTTATAATTACTAACTTTGTGGTTATTAATTATAATCCAGATAGAGAGACCCCACCCTCCACCCCCACATTTATTTTGTTTGTTATATCTTGTTTTGTATAATTGAGTATTATAGTGTCAGAAAATTTTAATGTAACATCTACTGAGTCAACAGACTTAACAACAGACTTTAAAAAACCTTAGAGAGAGAGTGTGTTTTTTCTAACCCCGGTTTTCCTCTGTGTGATTTAAGATGATTCCTCATTGCGGTGTACAAGATCCTGTGATAGTGTGTTTTCCATGTGACATTAAAGAACATTATTTCTATGTACAAGGTCCTCAGAGTGATTCTGAAATCAGCTGCTGCACAAAACGACTTCACATAAAAACACTTTCTTCACAGTGAGCTGGAGGTTATGAGATTCTGTGCATTAGCATGTTTACTTTACATTAGCATGTTCTCTGTCACTGCTACCGGATCTGTTTGCTGTTTCCCATCGGTTCATTTTAGGAGAATTTTGTATCATTATTCACATTGAGACTTTAATCCAAGATTTCTCTTACCTACACTGACTGACGTTGACTGCAGTGGCACTAAATCAGTCATGTTCTGTGCAATAGCACCACCAATCTCAACTTATAAATAAAGAATTCTTTTACAGTGACATTTTAGCATGTGACAGGAACTAAAAGAGCTAGAAGTATTGTTGTTTGACTTCATCGTAGTACTGATCTATAGGCTGATCTGTGGTTACTATCTGAAAAACATCATAAAAATATGTAAATGGAGTGGTTTCAGCTGTTTTAATGAGTTCTTCATTTTCCTATTTAGTTCCTATTCATTTTCTATTTTATTTTTTCCTAAACCCTAACCCTAACTGATTTAGGATCAGGTATCAGTCAGCTGTGCATACAGGATTCCAGACTGCCTCAGCCATAATATTATACCAATGGGGGAGGGGAACAAACGACTGACACACACACACACAGGGATTTTATTTTTAATTTTTATTTTCTACCTGATTTCACAATTTCTGTGCAAATGCTTATGGCTTGGCCTGCTGTAAATCTGCTGTAGTGACAGAAACATATTTATCGCACACAAGTTTACACAGTGTTTTCCAGCACATTAGTGATCAGAGAATATCTGGTCTCCTTCTCTTGTTCCACTGGAGGTGGAGAGCCATCTAGTGTCAGTTCCACACTGACCTCATGGTGAGCAACGACTGTCTGCATGTATAAGCTCATCTGTCGGATGGACATTGTCTTCCTCTACCTCTTTCACACTCTTAAAATAATCTGTTCTTATTTTACCCCGAACAAGCTTTCAATTAAAAAGCAGACCAAGCCTCAATAGAAGCTCTGTATTCGTGTGTTTTTCACATCAACAGTGAAACTCCATGCTTGGTGTGCCTCCTACTGTCCAGCTAGTGTATTACACACCCAACGTGCTGTCAATGCAACAGAAAATACAACATAGTTCAATAAGTTTCTCCAAACAAGTCTCCGCAAATATCATTTGTTCAATTGACTCGTATGAAGGTTTTATCTTTTTTGATCTCATGTGAGTTTGTTCTTTTTCTTGAACTGAAACTTGTATTGCAAACTTATGTATGTGTTTATTTATTTATTCAAAATATACATTGGTGTTTTCTCCCCTTCATGTCAGCTTTTGAGAGAATAATTGTGGCCCATGGATTTTGAAGTTAGTGTAGTTATAATGTTTCATGTAGTCTGTATTACTCAGAAGGCCGTATTAAGATAAGATACGATAAGATATACCTTTATCCGTCCCACAATGGGGAAATTTCACAATTAGTTTAGTTTGTATTATTTTTCTGTATTGTTTGAACAATAAAATGGCAAACAGGACAATGCATAAAATTATGATTTGTAGGGAAAAATTAACTATTCATATCTTTAAATGTCTTATTTTAAGATTTGGACAAAAATTGACTTGAAATTGCTGTAAAAGCTTTTTTAATTTGATTAGTCCAACATTTACTTTAACTAAGACTAAATGTGTAAAAAATCTACTTGCTGATAAACCATTAGATTGTATTTAATGGTTATATATTTACTTATTACCGAAATAAAATGTTCAGCTAATGTTGTAATCCTTTTGTATGTGAAGCGTTTTCTGGTTGCAGTTCATGAATTGGCCAGATGGTGTTCCTAATGTGTTCATCGCTCACCTTGTACAGTATATATGTACATCTCTTTTTGTTTTCATACACTTTAGCCTGTGTTTTGTGTGTGCAGGTTGATATGGTGTGAGTGGATGGAGGTCTTTACTCACTTTTCTGTCTGAATTATTTAACTGAAGCTCAGCTGAAGCAGCATCCTGCTTTGGATCAAGCGTCTACAATAAACGTGCTTTACTCCAAACAGAGCCACAATGATTAATTCAGAGTTCCCCATTTTACAGTAAGTAAAACGAAACAGTAATATGGAGGTGTAATATGTGCAGGTGTAGCCTACAGGACATTTTGTCAATGTATGCAGAATGTTGGAAAGTATGTGTGTTTATTTTGTGCAGGGACTCTTCTAATGAGTCTGGACAGGGAGACACAGTCAGTCTGAGTCTGAGTGTCAGTGAACTGGAAGACACTGGAGAAGGAAAAGGGAAGAAGAAGAGAGGACGGCCAGGAAGACCCCCGGTATGACAACTCGCTTCCCACAAATTGGGGTGGTGCTGAAAATGTACAGTCTGAAATATGATGAAATGAATATGAAAATTAAAAGAAAACATAGCTATGCTTTTTAAAAGATAATGATTAATAGAAGTGAATATTGCATGCTCGGTACTTAATTCTGTTCTCTGTCATGCCTTGGGGTTAAATTCATACACAGTCTCAATGTTTAAATATGTAAAGAACTATAGTGTGAAACACGTTTATATTTGTGTTCACTTAGCAGGCCGCCAGTAAAAAAGCTCGTAAGTCTCCAGTGGATAAGGGTGGTAGGAGACCAAATGGCATGGCACAGCAGAATGGGGACGGAGGAGACCCCACTACACTGTTTGAGGTGGTCAAACTTGGCAAGAGCGCCATGCAGGTAAAGCCCACACAAATCTGTTTCCTGTGTAAAGCAGTTTTTATAGATATTAATGAACCTGTAATATTGGTTGACTTACTTGGCACTGGCCCGGAAGTCACTCAGTCATTCATTTCCTACTAACTTGCTTGAAAAGGTTTATGTGTTTGTACCACTGCTGTGTCTGTTCTTCTAACAAACATCTCTTTTCACAATTTGTAGTCTGTTGTTGATGACTGGATAGAGTCATACAAACAGGACAGAGATATGGCTCTTCTGGATCTTATCAACTTTTTCATTCAGTGCTCTGGGTGTAAAGGTAAAAAAGAGGTTCACTTTGTATTCGTGTGCTTTAAAATTCAGTGCTTGTGTCTAATCAGGAGAGTGGAATGTAGTAATTAATGTAGTCAGTGCCCAAGATTTTATTGGTGGTTTAAGTGTTTTTGTTTGTTTGTTGTTTAAATATTGAGATTGCTGATTATTTAATTTCAGGTACCGTAAGAATTGAGATGTTTAGAAATATGCAGAATGCAGAAATTATCAGGAAGATGACGGAGGAGTTTGATGAGGTATATTTTCCACAAGCATTTTCACTGCAAAAATAAATCGTTTTTTCCCTCCTATATGCTGCATATGTTCCTTTTAAAGCGATGAATTGACAAGCGGTTGCATTTCAGGACAGTGGTGATTACCCCCTCACCATCGCCGGGCCTCAGTGGAAGAAGTTCCGCTATAATTTCTGTGAGTTCATTGGTGTTCTGATCCGGCAGTGTCAGTACAGTATCATCTATGACGAGTACATGATGGACACAGTCATATCGCTCCTCACCGGCCTGTCTGACTCGCAGGTCCGAGCCTTCAGACACACCTCTACACTCGCAGGTCAGTCAACTTCAACCTCTGACCTTTGACTCAATAAGCATTTATTTTATTTAATTTAAAGAAAAAATAATGTGGTACAGGGAGAGACAGTCACCTGACATCACAACTGATCTTCTGCTCAATGTACTGTCATATGCTACACACAAATACTACTTGCTTTTCATGTTTTTCTTCTTCTTCTTCTTATTATTATTATTATTATTATTATACTAAAAGTAATATTTATTTTATTATTATAATTTTTTGGGGTGCACAAGTATAGGTGTCTAGTCCACCCACACTGTCTATTCTTTGGTGTGCACTTTGTTCAGCTTGAGAGAGCTAAAAGGTTTTTAAAGAAAGAAGGAGAGCTATAAATTAAATAAGTTTGCTCTATGCTTCACTCAACTCAAAGTTGGCATAAAATGTCACAAAAACATAAAAACCCTAAACTAATGTAGATGAAGAGCATTACCTTCTCATGAGTCTCATGGCAAAAAAAGAAATTAAACTGAGTTGAACCAAAGAAATGGTTTTTTTGCCTTTCATTTTTTAACTCCAAAATGCTCAAGTGATGATAATGTAGTCTGTATTTTCTGAAGGAGCTGCTTTAATACCATTGTTATTTTGCCTTGAAAACCGTGATATTCAGCTGGGATTCTTTCCCCCACAGCAATGAAGCTCATGACGGCACTGGTGAATGTGGCTCTGAACCTCAGCATCAACCAGGACAACACACAGAGACAGTACGAGGCAGAGCGTAACAAGGTTGCTGGTAAAAGGGCCACAGACAAACTGGAGCTCCTCCTGGAGAAGAGGAAGGAGGTATTTTCTTCATCTTCATTAATATCTTCTCCTTCATAAATCTGTATTTTATCAGAAAATATGTTTAACACGTTTTCAACATTTTCCAGCTGCAAGAGAACCAAGATGAGATTGAGAACATGATGAACTCCATCTTCAAAGGAATTTTCGTTCATCGTTACAGGTGTGTCCGATTCAGAGATATTTAATTATCATTATTCTCTTCAAAAGTTTCACTTACATTAGAAGGGTTTATATAACTTTTTTAGAGATGCGATTGCTGAGATCAGAGCTATCTGCATTGAGGAGATCGGTGTGTGGATGAAGCTGTACAGTGATGCCTTTCTCAATGACAGCTATCTTAAATATGTGGGTTGGACATTACATGACCGAGTGAGTGAACATAACTTGTCAGATTTACAAAGTAAAATAATATGCAAGATAAAGGATACAGTATTGGTAACCCCTGAGGGAGGGATGTATGAGAACATGAGTGTGTAAAAACCTTTGTGTCCTTATAGCAAGGAGAAGTCAGACTCAAGTGCCTCAAAGCACTTCAGACGCTCTACACAAACCGAGGCCTTTTCCCCAAACTGGAACTTTTCACTAATCGCTTTAAGGTCAGACTCTGATCACATTTGCCTGTAACCATTATTCACATACTGAGCATTCTAAGCATTTACATTTTCTCTTCCCTTCAGGACCGTATTGTGTCCATGACACTAGATAAAGAATATGATGTGGCAGTGGAGGCGATTCGGCTAGTCACTCTGATCCTACAGTGAGTGATCCTTTTTTTCTGAAATAAATGCATTCATTGTTTTTGAGTCTTTACTGTAAAATATTGATTCACATGCATGCGAAATGTAATTTGTATAGAAAAAGCAAGAACATTAAGACTATTGCATAAAAAAACAGGATTTTTTTGGATATTCATCCATCAACCTCACAATTACTTAGTTGTTTTGATCTGTTTGTCTTACTAATTTCCACTACTTTTATTTCCCCTTTAAACCCAACATGCACCATCATATTAATTATTAAATATTAGCCTAGCAGTTGTTTCTCTGAGACGTGTGTGTGTGTGTGTGTGTGTGTGTGTGTGTGTGTGTGTGTGTGTTTTGCAGTGGCAGCGAGGATGCTCTCTCAAATGAAGACTGTGAAAATGTCTATCACCTGGTTTACTCTGCCCATCGGCCAGTAGCCGTGGCTGCAGGAGAATTCCTCCATAGGAAGTAAGTGGTTTCTTCTAATTTAGTTCCAGTTTTGCTTCACCGGTGACTGTAACACAAACCACGGGTTATGCAGCTGTGCAGTCAGTGGTGGACATTTTGTTGTTTACCTTCAGGCTGTTCAGTCGACACGACCCACAGGCGGAGGAGGCTCTGGCTAAACGAAGAGGCAGGAACAGCCCTAATGGCAATCTCATCAGAATGCTGGTGCTCTTCTTCCTCGAGAGTGAGGTAAGAGACTTGACCTATGAACTGCTTTAATCCTCTGTAATTTCCAGTCTTACTTTCAAAACACAGTTAAACAACAAATTCTTTCCTGCAAAGAAACTTAATTTCCACAAAATACTAGCAGATATATTCATATCAATTTAATCTGTCAAGTAAAAACAAATCAAGTCAAAAATTTAGTATTAAAGGATATAACATAGAAGCTCTTAAAGCATGCATACTGATGTATCATCATGTCAGTTCATTAAGATGAATTGAACAGTTATATGAATAAAAAAATAATATTGAGGAAGTACAATTTTAGGCACAATGTGGCCAAGCTGATACTCACACAGTCAAACCCCCCAGTGCTTTTATAGGGAATTTAAACATTGAAGTTAATTTGATTAGTGAAGCAGAACTGTTGTACAATATACATATAATACAATTGAAAGTAAAATTATATACATCGATTATACAATATTAAATTTAAATTGGGTCATTTTTCTGAAAAACTATTTGGAGGTTATTCTTTATTGTTGTGTATTCTGAGGAGTAAAAAATAACACGGAGTATAATAAACCTCAGAAAATATAGGGCAAAGTTATGACATGTAATCGGTTTACCTTTTTCAATTGGACATTTTTTTGTCTGTGTGTTTGTGCGTGTTCAGCTTCATGAGCATGCTGCATATCTTGTGGATAGTTTGTGGGATAGCTCTCAGGAGCTTCTGAAGGACTGGGATTGTATGATTGAGCTGTTGCTGGAGGAACCTGTACAGGGAGAGGAAGGTAAAAGCTTGTACACACAAGCTCACTCACTCTGCTTTATCAGCTAGTTTGTTGCTGTGTTTATAGACTCATGTGTGATTTCAGTGTTGGGAGACAGACACGAGAGTGCCCTGATAGAGTTAATGGTGTGCACCATTCGACAGGCGGCCGAGGCTCATCCCCCTGTTGGCCGGGGAACAGGGAAGAGGGTACGCAGTCTTGTGATAGCCTAATATGATGAAATAGTGTTGTATAGATATTCCTGTGATGGTAATATAATGTGTCCTGCTGCGACTCCTCAGGTTCTGACTGCTAAAGAGAAGAAAACTCAGATTGATGATAAGAACAAACTGACCGAGCACTTCATCATTGCACTGCCCATGTTGTTGTCAAAGGTGAGTCAAATGTTTTCTCAAACTACTGAAAAAAATAACGGGCATTCTTAATCAATGAATTAAAAAATAATTCTGGATAAAATATGTGCACCTGTATGTCCACATATTATTCTTAACAGTTTCCAGATATTCAGATTCCAGATAATTAGATTTTTACTAAATAAAAAGGTTTAAGTTTATTTTTAAAATAAAATTACATGTATACAGTAACATCTTTGATATAGACACAAATTTGTTTGCAGACCCTCTTTCGGTTTATTCATTTGGTATATAGATTTATTCCTTGTGTATACTGTTTGTGCTGAATTGTTATAATTAATTCAAGCACTATGTTTAAATGTCATGTCTGTCCCTACATTAAATGTTCTGCATATCCAGAATGTCCCAGCTCTGTTCATGATCGGTTTCTTGTCTCTGGGTCTGTGCAGTATCAGGCAGATGCTGAGAAAGTGGCTAACCTCCTGCAGATCCCTCAGTATTTTGAACTGGAGGTGTACAGTTCGGGCAGAATGGAAAAGGTTTGTTTGCGGTTTCAATTACTTTGCTGCATGGAGCAGAGGATTCACTGTACAGTATGTTATTTTCACTTTCCAGAGTTTTATAGACTCAGCATACAGATTCCAGAATTTCCAAGTATCCAAGACACCCTAACAGGAGTGGTAGCTAAAACAACGAAATAAAATGTGTTGAACTTAAGTACATTAATAAAAACTTATCAGCATCTGATTAATTTATTTATTCTGTCAATAAAGAGTCTAATTTTGTCACTGACAAAAAGTCAGCTATATGTTTTGGCCATGAGCTGTGGTTTTCTGTCCTTATATCACCAACGTCTTGCATTCACTTTTAAATTTACAGCAGTACAGCGATTTTATCAAAGTGCCTTTAAAAGCTTGATCAGCGAATACATCAATACTAAATGACTAGATGACAGACTAAAAATCTTATCTGTATACTTATCAAACACTCTTTGCTACTTAACACAGCAAGAAGAGCACAGTTTTTGGGGGTTTTTTTAAATAAGTGCAAGTCTTTATAATTGTTTTAGAAAAAGTTTCAATACAAAGTAAAAATTTCTACCAGATTGTGACTCGTGTACAGTCTGTAGTACAGCATGTGGTCACATACAAGATGCTGAGCTTGCAGTACAATACAGAATCAAGGTGCATTGCAGTGCTGTGTGTTTTACACATCACTACATACCAGATATTGACTTTAGTTTTTTAAAAGTAAACTATCCATAAAATATCCTGTGCACGATGCACTCCCACAATCCCACACTAAATCTGGGAATGCACTGGGATAAGTAAGTGTCAGATCAGTATAGGATATGCTAACCAGATACACAGCAACTTTAATGCACAGTGCTGTTTGTAGGGGACCATATGTGACCTAGGGGACATTTAAAGTGAATGACAATTTAAATTACCTTTTAAAGTGAGTAACGTGAACTGATCTGTTTTTGATAAACATTTTAATAAACATACCATTTATTAAATTGCATTGGTAACGCACAGAAATATTGAATGCAGAAGGATTTCTAAAACATTGTCACAGTGAACTGTTGTGCGTGCATGTCTGTTACTCAGCATTTAGATGCCCTACTGAAGCAGATCAAACTGGTGGTGGAGAAGCACACAGAGACAGAAGTTTTGGAGGCATGCAGTAAGACGTACAGCATCCTGTGCAGTGAGGAGTACACCATCATGAACCGCGTGGACATCGCTCGCAGCCAGCTCATCGATGAGCTCTCCGACCGCTTCAGCCACTCTGTGGAGGACCTGCTGCAGGAGGCGAGCTCATAAACACACGGATATTTCTCTAAATACATCTCTATATTTCTCATTTTCTCTCTTGCAGTGACAGACATTGTATCTTAATTGTAAATAATGTAATCAGAATTGTTATATTTAACATAATTATATTTGACATTTCCTCCTTCATTCTGTAGAAATCATACAGCTTATAAAAGAGTTCAATTGGCACTGTTTATAGCTTTGCTTACATTGTTCAGTTCTCTTAGTGTCCTACAGAAGGGGGAACACAATTCAGGACCAATACTTGGATGCATTATCACTTAGTCAGTAATGTAGATAATAAACAGGAGAAAGTGAAATTTGTTTGAGATAAAGTGGAAAACCATTGTAATAAATGCTGAATGTAGAGATTAGGTAATCTAGTTATCTTTTTTATTGGTATTATTTTGAACAATATAATTAGTTTCCTCAAATTTGGAACCATTTAGTGATTGTTGTTCCATATGTTAATCTTTTTTGTTGTTTTTTCAGGGGGATGAAGCTGATGATGATGACATCTACAGTGTTCTCTCATCCCTGAAGAAACTCACTGCTTTCCATAAGTAAGACATGTGTCTCTTCTTTTTTTTGTCAATTTATCGGTTTCATCTTTAATAGCAGTCCATTGTGCATTAATCTTCTCTTTTTCATCACATCCTGTTCAGTGCTCATGACCTAACAAAATGGGACTTGTTTAAAAACTGCTATCGGTTGCTAAAGATGGGAATAGAGCAGGGATCGATGCCAGAGCAGGTACAAGACTGTGTGAGTGATTAAGTTTTCTGTTACACATGATGACTTTTCGGTGAAGTGATGTAGGTTCTCTGTATTCAGATTGCAGTGCAGGCTCTTCAATGTTCTCATTACTCCATCCTGTGGCAGCTGGTGCGCATCACTGAGGGATCACCATCCAAGGTACCGTACACTGATCATTTTGAGAAACCTGGTAATAATTGATGTGTTTATGTAAGGTACAGAACACAATTGCATGTGGTATTCTCTTTCTCAGGATGACCTCCTCGCTCTGAGAAGAGTGGTGAAGTCGTTCTTGGCCGTTTGTCAGCAGTGTCTGTCAAATGTGAACACTCCTGTCAAAGAACAGGTGAGAGAAGCTCGGGTAGATAAATGTTGAACCACTTCGTCCCACCCATCTGGATTGTGATTGGTAATAAGTATTGATTCATTTTCTATAACAGCACTGACAGTGCAGCTGCAATTCATAGGTTTACATTAATAATCTTATTCTAATATATTATAGTTTATTTTATATTATATCATTTAGCTCACAGGGACTTGTGTGTTCACAGGCGTTCATGCTGCTGTGTGACTTGCTGATGATCTTCAGTCACCAGCTGACCACAGGGAGCAGAGAGGCTCTGCAGCCATTGGTGTTTAATCCTGACAACACGCTGCAGAGTGAGCTGCTCAGCTTTGTCCTTGATCATGTCTTTATCGACCAGGATGATGAGAACCAGAGCATGGGTGTGTGTCCTATCTTTTCTCTGACCTACTCAATCATGCTGACCCACACACTACTACTGCTACTAGACACCAGTACACATTAGGTCATAAGAGGAATAAATCCCTTAAGGACATGATGTTCTAGGAATCTAGGGAAACTCTGCTGTCTCTTAGTATTTTAAACACAGCATTTGTTACATGCTTATTTCAACATTTAATTTACTGTGTATGTTGGTGTGTGTGTTAGAGGGTGATGAGGAAGATGAAGCAAATAAAATCGAGGCTTTGCATAAGAGGAGAAATCTGCTTGCTGCTTTCAGTAAGCTTATCATTTATGACATTGTGGACATGCCTGCAGCAGCAGACATCTTTAAACACTATATGAAGGTACAGTAACTTTACTCAGGGTATTTAAGATGTATCATTGGTGCTGAATTTATTTGTGAATCTTGACATTTCTTCTTCAGTACTATAATGATTATGGTGACATCATCAAGGAGACTTTGAGTAAGACCAGACAGACGGATAAGATCCAGTGTGCCAAAACTCTTATACTCAGCTTGCAACAGGTAACTTATTCAACTTTATATTTTAGTTTGTTTTTTGTTCTTTTTGGAAATGAGGCTTTTATTTGCACAGAATAAATTTTTTATGCAATTTTGTTATTAAATCTCAGTATGAGTACATGTCATTGTGGTGTATTGTGAAAGTTAAAGAAGTACCACAATGTGATTGTTGTTGTTTCTTTGTCCTAATGATAGTTTTTTGTTCTGTGGGTTTTCATGTCTGCTATCAGCTCTTTAATGAGCTTGTGCAGGATCAGGGGCCAAATTTGGACCGAACCTCTTCCCATGTAAGTGGCATTAAAGAGCTGGCTCGCCGCTTTGCTCTGACTTTTGGACTGGACCAAATCAAAACCAGAGAGGCTGTAGCAACTTTGCACAAGTGAGCTCTTCTACATCAAAACATTTCTTTTTAATTATTCCTCTTTTCAAAAAAAAAATGATCAAGCTTTTTTTGTTGTTGTTGTTTTTGTGTGTGTGTGTTTTTTAGGGATGGTATCGACTTTGCATTCAAGTTTCCGAACCCTAAAGGAGCAGAATATCCTCCACCCAACCTGGCTTTCCTGGAGGTTTTGTGTGAATTCTCTTCTAAACTCCTCCGTCAGGATAAAAAGACTGTGTAAGTCTAAACAGCAATGATGATATTTGTGTGTGTATATATGCACGTGTATGTGTCTTGTTTGTGCTCTTACCATCCTTTCGTCTGTCACAGCCACTCGTACCTGGAGAAGTTCATGACTGAGTACATGATGGAGCGAAGGGAGGATGTGTGGTTGCCGCTGATCGCCTACAGAAACTCTTTGTTAACGGGAGGTGATGAGGACCGCATGTCTGTGACGACAGGCAGCACAACAAGCCGAGCCAGCACTGTACGCAGCAAGAGGGGCCGACCGCCACTACATAAGAAACGCACTGACGGTGGGAAATTACTGTTTATACTGGCTGTCCTGTTCTACTACAAATGTATTCAAAACTTTAACAACATTGATATCAATGAAATATTTATTTTCTAATGAACATTGTGCAGAACATGTTGCTTGAATGTTTATTAACTATATTGTATTGTATAAAATAATGAGTCTGTGTGTGTGTGTGTGTGTGTCTAGCAGCAGATGAGACCGTGGACAGCTCATGGGTGATGCGTAACGACAGTATTCAGACTCCCGGAGGTCTGCAGACGCCACAGCTCACCTCCACAGTGTTGAGGGAAAACCCACGCCAAGCAGCAGAACATGTCCCTGACCAGGACTCATCTGAGCCTGGCTCTGAACCGGACTACATTCACAAGTACACAGCTGCTCTAAACAAACACACAGTTAAATAATTTATTAAAGAATTTCATTTCATGTGTGTGTGCGTGTCAGTCCACAGATGCAGATGTCATGGCTGGACCAGCAGAAGATGGAGGAGGTGAACAGGAAAGAGAGAGGAGGAATGAATTACATGAAGGCACGGAGTGGAGGCGTACGGCAACAAGTGTGAGTGCTGTTATATTTTCAGTTCAGTGTATAGGACGTTAGTTACACTACACTTGACACTACAGCACAATTCAGAGTCCTGCAGTGTTCCTTCAAACCCACACGCTCATAAAGTGGGAACTAACAGGCCAAGCTTTAAACTGTAAACTTCCTGCATGCTTCATTTTAGGCGAGGCTTAATGGAAGATGACGCAGAGCCCATCTTTGAGGATGTGATGATGTCCTCACGTGGACAGTTGGAGGACATGAATGAGGAGTTTGAAGACACCATGGTGATTGATCTGGTGAGACATTTACCAAAACATCGAGACACTGGTTTTGAGAAAATCTGGAAAGCAGTTTTCTTTTTACGATTTTTATTTTTTCCTCTGTTTTTAATTAACCATTTCATCTCAGCCACCATCAAGAAACAGACGCGAAAGAGCCGAACTAAGACCAGACTTTTTTGACTCCACGGCAATTATAGAAGATGATTCGGTAAGTAACATTTAAATACATATAATACATTTAGCATACATTATTACCAGGAAAATAGCTTGAAAAGTACTGATTACATAATGTGTAGATATTTTGATACAATATTTTTCCCCTTATTTAATTTGCTATTAAACTGAAACTGTATTTAGCAACAATATTTTATGTGTTTACAGGGATTTGGCATGCAGATGTTTTGAAGCAGATGTGTAAGTTTGGTGGAGAAACACAACCAGCGGCGCTGTTCTTCAGTCAAGCGAAGCCATCGTGTTTTAAAAATCACAAGTTCAACAATATGTTCAAGCAAAAAAAGACTGACCTGCTTTTCTCTGATCCACTCACACGTTTTCTCACAGATTATCGTAGAGTGTTGGTGAAGAGCGCTGTGTCCATCTACTCTGTTTTTGATATAACATTAGGTTTTTTTTTGTCCTCATATTTTTTTGTTTGTTTTTAAATCAAACCCATTGTGTATTTTAACACAGTTTAGATAAGGCTGTGTGAATCAGTTGTGTACATACTGTATGTTTGTGTATGATCTGTATTCTCATGTGGAGCTCCACACAGACCTTGTGCACAGAAGAGGAATGTGGAATGATCCAGATCCAGACTGCAGTGTTTACACTCTAACTGCTACAGATTCCCTCATGCAGGATGTAAACGACTCGCCACTTTTACTACATTTCATTTGGATTTCTCTCCCTGGTGAAGGATTCAGAATTAATGAGAGACTTTCTGCAACTCGTGTACCTGCTGTAGCACATTTACATGGTCCTGTGTGTCTTCATGATGGAGGGGGACACGATGTCTCGGGGTGAAAGTGCATCACGCTTCATTCAAACTCGTGTCATTACAGAGTCAGACACCTAATTAGGACTGTGCCTATAGATCACACTACTGTTTTAAATGTCTCTCTTACACACACACACATTTGCAAGTGTCACATTCATTCCACATTTTTATCTTTAACTAAAGGTTATCAAGATATTTAAAAAGTATTTTCATTCAGTAAATTTGCCACACAATCTAAGTGTTTGTTTTTGCCTCCATGTTTTGCTGTAAGTCCTCAGACTTAAAGTGCAAATCATTCACATCCAGATGAAAATCTAATGTCTGCTGTTTTTAACTGAGTTCCAAACTGAGTTCATGTTCAGTGAAATGTAGAAACTGTGCATTTAAATTAAAATCCAGTCGGTTTTTACTTATTCAGGGTCGAATCCTGGTTAATATTTTCGGGACGTTGTTCTCCTGACCCCTGCTTGGAGTATTGGTCAAATAGATTTTATGTAGAAAACTACATTTTGTTTCAGTGTTGTTCAGTACAAACAAAATACATTTTAATAAAATGGATTATTCATAACCACTGCTCCTCTCTGGGTTTCTATTGGACGTAAATAAGAACTAAAGAGATTCTGAGGTGAGCGAGATTCAAAATGCTTGTGTGGTGAGCATGTGTATGAGTTCTCAGGTTTATGACCATCTGTATTTCCCTGTCACATGAACCAGGGGTTCAAGACGGTATCCAGAGAATGAATCTGAACAAATCTAAAGCCCAGTAATGGAACGTAAATGGAGACAGCAGAAGTGTGGCAGCTGTAATTCCGTCACAAATCAATAAAACTGACTGGACACATGAATGAACAAAATAAATGTATATTTGCAGCATGTGACTCATTCAGAACGACATACAAAAGTGCTTTTAAGTATCAGTGAATGCATTCACTCTGGCACAGTAGGTTACAGACTTAAGATACCATGAGCCTAAAAAAAACTCTTCAACATGTCTTTGGTTTTGTGGGTTGTTGTTTTTTGTTGTTTTTCACAACAAACGGGATAAAGTGTTAGTTGAAGTGTTTCCTGAATAAGTAGGTCTTCAACCGCTGTTTGAAAATATCCAGTGACTCAGTTGTCCGGAACCCTAGAGGAAGTTCATCCCAACACCTCGGTGCAGAACAGAAGTCTTGTAGTAAACTTGCCTCTTACCCTGAGAGATGGTGGGACCAGTGGAGTGGTGCAGTAGATCTGAGGGTGTGAGGCACAGTGTGAGGAGTGATGGGGGCTTTGAGGTAAGAGGGAGCTGGTCTGGTTTTGGCTTGATGTGGAGAACTTAGGCAGGTTGAAGACAAGTCACACAGCTGCATTATGGATCGTCTACAGAGGATGAATTGTGTTCATATGTAGACCTGGTAGAGAGAGCTGCAGTAGTCCAGTGTTGAGATAAGAGACTGAACAAGTACCTGAGCAGCCTGTGTGGGGAAAAATGGCCAAATCCTAATGTTGTAGAGAAGAAAGCGACATGAGTGAGTCACATTAAAGGACAGTTGAGTGTCCGTGGTTACCCTAAGGCTGCGAGCTGCTCCATGTTTCCTAATATGAGCGTCCTTCCAGGTAGGAAGCAAACCATTCCCAAATCCCGACTCCGGATGGTGGACAAGAGAGTCTTGTGGTTGACCGTATCAAACGCTGCTGAAAGGTCGAGGAGGATAAGGACGGATGACAGTTTGGCTGATCTAGCAGCATGTAGTTTCTCAGAGATGTCCAGGGTTGACTCTGTGGAATGAGCTGCTTTAAAGCCAGACTGTTGGGATCTTGGAGGTTGTTCTGTGAGAGATAGACAGACAGGTGATTATAGACAATGTGTTCAAGAGTTTTAGAAAGAAAAGAGAGAAGTGATACCGGTCTGTAGTTACTGATGTCTGATGGATCCAGAGCAGGTTTCTTTAAGATGGGAATAAGACTTGCTCTCGTGAAGGTAGTTGGTACCTGACCAGATGCTATGGATCTATTGATGATAGTGGTAATGAAGGGCAGAAGGTCTTTTGAGATGGTCTGGAGCATAGTGGAAGGGACTGGATCCAATGGACAGGTGGTAGGATTGCAGGACCATATGAGCTGTAAACTCTTTTTTGCTGCTATGGTTGAGAAATGTGACAATGAAGGAGTGGGGAATCCTGACTGTAAGATGTAGGTGCAGTCGGGGCAGAAGTAAAGGTCCTGCAGATTTTACAATCTTCTCATGGTAAAAAGAAGCAAAGTCTTCTGCAGTCAGGGAGGATGTAGCAGGTGGAGCCGGGGGGTTGAGTAAAAAAAAATAAGATTAGCGTAAATGTCTTTTTTGGTTATTTGTACAGTACAAATAAAATAAATTACACACATTCATTTCAATCATATTTGTATCACATATCATAATTGCTTTTAACAGTGGACATTATTTACAAAGCAATTTTAAAGCAGCTTTCTCTTTGTCACATACATACACACACACACACACACACACACACACACACATACACATACATACACACACACACACACACACACACACACACACATACATACATACATACATATACACACACACACACACACACACACACACACACACATACATACACATACATACACACACATACATACACACACACACACACGCACACCTACACACACACACACACACACACACACACACACACACACACACACACATACATACATACATACATACACACACACACACACACACACACACACATACACACGCACATCTACACACACACACACACACACACACACACACACATACATACATACATACATACATACATACACACATACATACATACATACATACATACATACACACATACATACATACATACATACATACATACATACAGGGATGTGGTAGCCTAGTGGTTAAGGTGTTGGGCTACCAATCGGAAGGTTTTGAGTTTGATTCCTACGTCCACCAAGCTGCCACTGCTGGGCCCCTGAACAAGGCCCTTAACCCTCAATTGCTCAGATGTATAAAAACAAGATAAAATGTAAGTTGCTCTGGATAAAGGTGTCTGCTAAATGCTGTAAATGTACATACATTCTTACCTACATACTGTGGCTAGAGAAATGTAACTCAGGTGTGATAGACCACAATTAAATTATGTTGGGGGGGGGGACTTTTTCACACAGGGCCATGTGGGTTTGTATTTTGTTTTCCTTTAGTAATAAAAACCTTATTTAAAAACTGCACATTGTGTTTACTTGTGTTATCTTTGACTAATATTTAAATTAGTTCTGAAACATTTAAAGTTTGACAAACATGAAAACATAAAAAATCAGGAAGGGGGCCAACACTTTTACACACCACTGTATGTACATTATTGCATAGTGAAATTCTGTTTTTCACATATCCCATTCTGTTAGGGTCAGAGTACTGTTATTAGGGTCAGAGTACTGTTAGGGTCAGAGTACTGTTAGGGTCAGAGTACTGTTATTAGGATCAGAGTACTGTTAGGGTCAGAGTACTGTTATTGGGGTCAGAGTACTGTTATTAGGATCAGAGTACTGTTAGGGTCAGAGTACTGTTATTGGGGTCAGAGTACTGTTATATTGGGGTCAGAGTACTGTTATTGGGGTCAGAGTACTGTTATATTGGGGTCAGAGTACTGTTATTGGGGTCAGAGTACTGTTATTGGGGTCAGAGTACTGTTATATTGGGGTCAGAGTACTGTTATTGGGGTCAGAGTACTGTTATATTGGGGTCAGAGTACTGTTATATTGGGGTCAGAGTACTGTTATTGGGGTCAGAGTACTGTTATATTGGGGTATATATTTATATATGGCATGTAAATGGTTTGGGAGTATTTTTGTGAGTTTGCACAGACAAAGAACAAATAATACCAACATAAGCAGTGCATAAAAGATACAGGAGGGTGTGTGTGTGTGTGTGTGTGTGTGTGTGTGTGTGTGTGTGTGTGTGTGTGTGTGTGTGTGTGTGCGAGAGAAAGAGAGAGAGTGTGTTTGTTTTTAAACGGTGTTTACAGAGTTAATGACCGTTCATAACGGTGTGTGTGAGCTCCGGTTTTAAAGAGCCCCCCCCCCCTTACACACCCCGCCCGCACAGCGTTCATGAAACCAAGGAAACCGCTTAATCACGAAAGTTGTTCTTGATGTCGCGAGAGATGCCGAAAGTGTCCGTGTTCTCGCGAGACTTGGTCCACAGCGCCCCCTAGCTGTGGTCACACGGAGAGAAGGGAGGAGAAGCGTTTAGCGCTTAGCAGCTTTTTCAAACACAAACACATTTCAATATCGAGCTCGGAGTCTCATTTTCCTCCTGAGAAGCTGGGACGCAGGACGCGGACGTTATTTACGTCCCTTTACCCCGGATGTTGGCAGTGAAGGCGGCTGGAAGCAGCAGAAGCTGAGGGAGAAAAAGCTGAGGGAGAAAAGCGGCCTGTTTTGTTCCTGATCTTCGGAGCCGCAGCTTCGCCGCCCGGTCCAACAAACCGCAGCTTTTCCGCTGTTTATGTGCTGTTTTGCTGCTGATTCGGACATTTAATGACATGCATTTTGTGCTGCTGCTTCACGGGCTTTGGGAGCGCTGAGAGAAAAAGCGGCCTGTTTTGTTTTGCAGCAGCAGCGGCGGCGGCGCCATGAACAATAACACACACCGAGTTTAACGATCTGCTTCCGCTCTCCTGTGTGTGTGTGTGTGCGCGTGTGCGCGCGGGACAAACCTGGGCTAGAGTGTGTGTGTGTGTGTGTGTGTGTGTGTGTGTGAGAGAGAGAGAGAGTGAGTGAGTGTGTGTGAGAGTGAGTGTGTGTGAAGTGGACTACAGGATCAGGAGATCCGGCTCTTCCTGCGCGCTCCCATGGACCTGTAAACAAAGTGTTTGTTCTGCACCACATCTCGGATGTGTTTGACACGTTACCGGAGCGCGTGCACTGCTTTTCTCCGGTGATGATTATTTTTGCGTATTTCCTGCCATGGAAGCGCGAGCGCGCGTGCACGGCGTGTCGGCTGTAACGGCGGTGGACGTGCTGTGTGTGGAGGAGAGACGTTTCTGTGACGTCCCGCCGCACGTGTGAAGATTTTAATCTCGAACTGAGTGTGCAGACGTCTTGCATTAATTACGCGCTCGAGCACTGTGCGATAATTAACTGTGAGAACAGTTTGTGTGTGTGTGTGTGTGTGTGTGTGTGTGTGTGTGTGTGTCGGTCCTGACCCCCCTCCCTCCCCCCTGTGCGGACATGAACCCAGTAAACGCCACGGCTCTGTACGTGTCCGCGTGCCGCTCGGTGCTGCGCTGCGACCCCCGGGACCCGCAGGCTTTATCCGAGCTCTACAAGCTGCTGCCGTTCTTTAGACAGTCTCTGTCGTGTCTGGTGTGCGGTACGTTTTATTTCAACACGTTTTATTTCATGTTGCTCGACACACCCCCATCATTCCCTTTACACGTCACTGTACACGTGTCTGTGCATCTTTCTGTCTCTGTCCGTTTCTCCTTTCAGCTCCAACCTGTTATATTATTATATTATTACATTAACAACACAGTTTTATTGTAATTATTATTTTCTGTCCCTTTGCACGTGTCCATGCCTTTTTCTGCATGTGTGTTAGATTCGTGTTCAGTGATGGTTTTATTCCTCACAATCCTTCCTGGTAGCTTCCAGGCAGTTACATGTGATATTAATGAACTGTATACTGTGTGTTAATTAGACTTGAACATAAATAAACTATATCGTGCTGCAGTGTGTGTGTGTTGTGGGCTTGTAACCCGACAGCGCCATCTACTTACAGCTAGCGCGTGCTGTTCTACAGAGATGAAGCTCCAGCCTCTGTGTCATTTACCTCGTGTGTTTTTCTCTTGCAGGGAAATTGCTTCAGGATCCGATCGCTCCGACCAACTCCTCGTGCCAGCATTACGTCTGCAAAGCGTGCAAAGGGAAGAAGATGATGATGAAGCCGTCGTGCAGCTGGTGTAAAGACTATGAGCAGTTCGAGGAGAACAAGCAGCTGTGTATTCTGGTTGACTGTTACAGGAAGTTGTGCGAGTACATTGTGGGTTCTCCTCTTGCTAGGCACATTTCCAGTGAAGTGGACGGAGCTCCAGACATTCTTGCTCTGCTGAATGAGGGTCTCTTGTTGGACAAGACAGGAGATGAGGGTTTCTTGCTGGATCTGGCGCAACACTCTCCTGCTCCCTCGAGTTCGGACACACCTCCTGATGAGCTCCAGTCCTCGTGCTCATCGGAGATCAAGCAGCAGCCACCAAGCCCGCTGGGAGTAAACGGCCTTCAGGATTGTAACGGCTTGAGCAGCATGGACGAGCTGACGACTGGCATGCCCTCGCCTCACACCAGCGTGACTGTGGAGCTGAGCAGAGATGTGGTGAAGCAGGAGAACTTCAGCAGTGAGATTCCTGTGTGTGAGGCTGTAGCAGCAGCTGGAGAGGAGCTATGTGCCTCCAGTATGGATATGTGTGAATTTGGAGAGGATATAAAACATGCAGGTGGGACTCTCTTACTGAGCGTGGAGGAGGTTCTTAGGACTCTGGAGCCTGATCCTGTTCCTCCAGTGGAGTGTTCTGCTATTCTGCAGCCCAGCCTCGGGGCTTCAGGGAATATAAATGGACCATTTGGATGTTCTGCTGCCTCAGCAGACACTTCTCGACCACTTCCCTCACTTCCCCTTGACTCTGCAGGGGTGTTAGCTCCACATCATCCTCATCACAACCCTCAGCCGTCCACTGGAATTTCCTGTTCAGCCGTAACTCCCAGAGTTCCACGCTCAAACCGCAAACGCTCACGTTCTGAAAGCGACAGCGAGAAGATCCAGCCCCTGCCCATCTCCACCATCATCAGAGGGCCGGCTCTCACCGCCTCAGTGCCAGTTCCTATAAAGTGTGAACCTAAAGCTCCGACACTCGACACACCGAACATGGCCGTTCCAAACGGTGGAGGACTTACCAAAGTGGGTAAAACCCTGATTGTGCCCAATAAACCCGTTAAGAAGAGTATTGAGCAACATGGACCTAAAAAGGCGTATGCAAAGTCCAAACAGAGCGCCCCGAAAACGAAAGACAAGACAAAAGAGCGACTGGTGAATAATCCACTGGTGCCTGGGAGTCCGACCAAGGTGGTGTACAAGAAACCGCAGGAGAAGAAGGGCTGTAAATGTGGCAGGGCCACTCAAAACCCAAGTGTTCTTACATGTCGGGGTCAGCGCTGCCCCTGCTACTCCAACCGGAAGGCCTGTCTGGACTGCATATGCCGCGGCTGCCAGAACTCCTACATGGCCAACGGCGAGAAGAAACTGGAGGCGTTTGCGGTGCCAGAGAAAGCTTTGGAGCAGACTAGGCTTACGCTGGGCATCAACGTCACCAGCATCGCTATGAAGAACGCTGGCGGTAGCGGGACTCCCGGCACACTGAACGTCCCCTCGGCGACAGGTTCGCCAATGTCATCGTTCCTGGCGGCCGGGACTCACGAGGATGAGGCGTTGGACATGAGGTTTGACTGTTGAGCTGTGCACAATGTTCTCGTTGTTGTGTGAACACAAATTCCAGCCCGGCTCTTTCGCGTCCCGGAGACGAGCCAGCGGAGTCGTCAATAAGGCAGCTACTGTGATTCTTTTCCAGTTCATGTTATTGAATTAGTCATTGCTGAAGCCTGTGCCTATAAATCACTTGTAAGATTTGTTTTCTATTATTTTATTTGATTGTCTTACACACTATAGTGACGAGAGTCATGTTACTGTAAGTTGATGGATTTCTGTTTTTTGCCCGTCCCTGATGCCCACCCGCCCACACACAATTTCAATACAAGTGATCTATATGGCATGAATTTTAGCAAAGAGATGCCTGACCTCGTTGTTGAGGGTCATGTTATGTGGATTTGTGGATGATTTTCAGTTTGTAGGCTAGAAGACCAGACCTGTTGGATGAAATGGTACCTGCTACGTCAGTAGACTGGTTGTATTTATAAGCTTTTTTGTACATCGACTTATGAAACTCAATTTAAAGTACATTTTATGATATTTTTTAAGTTACATTAACAACATTTGCAGTATTTATTGGGCATCACTTAACATAGATTACAGGCCATCTAGGGCTTCATCAGGATTTCTACAGATGCAATTCTCTGAGATGCAGTATGTTCGGTTTCTGTCTAAATTATGTTGCGGTCCTGTTTGTGCTAGTTTATGCTGTCTAAAACTGTTTTTTTTTCCATTTGGGCATTTAAATACCTGTAATATAAATGTAACATATTTCCACAAAAAAATCAAAACGTGACTCTTGTCTTTTTTCCCCATTGTACTAAAACTCGTGAAACGGAGCTTGTTGTTTACTGATGGTTTGATGCTGTTCATTTTTAACACCACTAGTGGGCAGTAGAGGGACAGCAGACAAAGTACCAGTTTTCACTATAGAGGTGAGACCTTTATCCAGATGAAGAATTCTGCACAGATTTTCAATCAAACTGAATGATTTATTTAGAATTTTTCACATGATTTATTTATATATTTTATGTACAACTGTATTGCTGTATACACGTTACAAAGCCTGTGTGTAAATTTCAAAATGATCCAGTTTTACAGCATTAACACACCTCTGGCAGCATTTCTACTTTATTATGAATCAGACGTAACACACATCTGGAACATCTGCTTTGTGGCTGTCAGCACCACTGGGCCCTGATCCTTACCCCATGGCCTCGGTTCCTCTTGCTCTTCTGACTGAGCGACTGTCAGATAAACAGGACCCTGAAGGCCCATGACTCTCAGGGAAAAGTCCCTTTCTGAAACCAGCTCACAGCTTTAGCTGATATTTTAACATGAAGGCTTTTCAGACAGAAAGGTTTCCTTTGTGCACAATAAAATGTAAATGAGGCTCCAGAACAAAAAATATATTATAAAAAAGCTGGAATTGTTCAATGCTACAGAAAACTTTTTAATCTCGAGACTTTATTCAGTGCAAAGGCTTTAAAATCTCTTTATGTAGTAAAAAAATGATTAATAAATTTACACAGCTGATTTCCGTTAAAACTCCGCTCACAGATGCTCACGTTCATCATCCATAGATTTATCCATAAATAAAACAAACACCACTGCGGTGAAAATGCTGAAAGTTCATAAGGAAGTCGTGTAAAAAATAAGTGAACGAAAGTAAAGAAGAAATCTGAGCTTTTTTTATCCAGAGGTTTTCTGACAAATTCAGTTTTAAAGGCAGAAAATATTACATTACATGCCACAATACGTCATTGTCCGATGACATCAGAGCAAAACCAGAAGGTTCAGTTTCTCAGTGTAAATGAAAAAATCATCTAATTCTTTAATGTTATGAGTTACAGACATACAGAGTGCAGGAACTTCTCTCCGTCTGTCCGCAGGATAGAAAACGTGGTGTTTCTCTGCGACCAGTCGGTTTTATCCCCAACCTGCTGAGCGTTTCTCAGTTCCTGCGTCTCAGGTAGACAGAATTCAGCTTCATCTCAGACTCTTGATGTGTTTCTGACTCCTGCATGATGGGTTTTTTCCTCAGAGTGAAGTCGGGTTGATGTCAGACAGCGATCCAAAGAGAGCACAGTACAAAACAAGCTGAGTCCTGAATCACAGGAACCACTGAGCAGTAAAAAAAACTTCCTCTTGCAGTATGTTGGACCTAACTGACCAAGAAAGCACCAAAAAAGCTTGACTTCTCGTCCATTTCAATGGTGCTCACGTTACTGACAGTTACAAACAGCCTGTCTCCGCCTCCAAGCTGGAAAAGTCCCGCCTGGTAGATGGAGTACAGGCCGAACTCAGCGTCCCGGGACCAGCAGGTCGTCCTTGCGTTCTTCATCAGTAGGATTGGCACCGGATAAGATCCCACTTTTTTATATACATACTGCAGCATGGGCTTTCCCCTGGCTGCTCCCTCCTCTTCCTCCTGTTCCTCTTCTTCCTCTTCCTCTATAAGCGTGTGCTTGAAATATGTCTGAGAATAGATGTAGTACAGTCCGGGCTGCGGCACCACCAGCTCTCCGTCGTTCAGTTCCACGTTCTGGAGGAAGGCCAGACCTTTCTCGGATTCCCACGACTGAATTTTTTGGCCGTACACCTTCCTGTTGGAGGCACCTACAGTGGCAGGGCCAGAGAGAGAGAGAGGGATTATGGGGTTGGCTTGGCCAGAAAAGCACCATTGTTTCATAGTTTGGCAGCACAAATGAAAGAGATGCACATTTCAAAAACCTGTCTCAAGTTTCACACCAGCCTTTTTTCATTTTACTTACAAGCTACAGCAAGACAATTCAAACTGTGTCTTTGTGAGAGTTTACAGATCAGTTAATACAACAAAAATAATTATTTAACTATCTGCACAGACATGGTCTCTCAAAACCTTTTGCGAGTGATGTTTACAAAATCCTTGGCTAGCCAGCTGCTTCCTGGGCTGAAGGTGTGCAATTAAAGTCTGTATTTGCGTGGACTTTGTACAACAATCAGTACAACAATCTACAAAACAGTTCATGAACTGAAAGTGCTGCTTGGACAATGATCACATAATGGAACCCTGAATCATTTAATTAGCCTGTAATTATGCGTCCAAGCAGACAATTATTTTCTTTTATAGACTTTTACAAACATTGTTCTGATGTCTGTGTCAGAGCCACACAATTGGTTTGTTTAAGTCGCACCTCCAACATCCTTGTCTGAGTCCTGCGTGTAACTGCCCGTGACGTGGGCAGCAATCTTGGGTCGTGAAGCAGTGTCCTGGTCCTGAACCGCCAGTGAGGGAAGAACTCGGGTCACTTCATCTGGAAAAGTGCGACAGCTTTCACATCATTTTTTGTGTCATAATTGCATTTATGTCTCTTACATGAACACTTCAGGGCACCGAACTGAACTGTGGCCTCAACACTATCACCTACAGCTTATCATGAATCCTTGATCTCCTACCTTTAACTGCTGAGGAGATTTCTTCCTGGTAGCGATTAGACATCGACTGTGGAGACATGACACAGACATTTAACACCGCATTCAGAGTTTTAAATTCCACTGAGTGAATCGTCTCGTGTGTCTTTAATTCCTTTAGTCGTTAAAAAATGAAACATTATATTTGCTGTAAATGAGCTCATTGTTGTTTCTGCCCTGCTGGAAGTTTTTACCTTCTCGATGAGGAAGTGGAGCTGTTGTGTGACCTGCCAGCAGGGGTCGTCCTTTCCCTCCGAGCTGCTCGGATCAGAACCTTTCAGTGTGCGCAGGTTCGAACGCATCAGACACGACACGCTGCTTTTGGAAAAAGTCTCCTTCATCTGTTAATAAATAAGTTTTGATTTCAGCATGATGATGTGTGGTGTGTATATCAGAGAGAGACGCTGTGTGTGAGTCCTACAGACACACACAAAGTTCCCGGACGCCCCGAAGCCTAAAGAGTCGTGTTGGCTCTGCAGACTGTGAGCTCCTGATGTCACTATCCTGCTTTTAATGTAAGCATTTCTACTGAAATCTCTAGCACTTCCACCGGGTCACTGCACACCGCAGACTCCTGCACGATCCAAAGCCACCTTTTTAACGCATCTGTATTTCTGACCACATGGAGATTATCTACAGAAACCTGCGTCCAGAAAACAGCTGAACCGAGATGAAGCTCTTGCGCGCGCGAGGAGATGTTTTTTATTTTCACATAATTTTTTTTTTATGTTTTAGAAATTTGTGCTTTCATTTTCACATTCCGATTCACCACAATTTAAAAGTGCGCTGATGTTTCCGCAGAGTCTCCGGTCCGATCCTGGCTCTTACCGTGTTCAGAACATTGCTGAAGTAGATGAAGGTGACGGCCACAGCGATGGTCTGCAGCAGGATGGCGGCGAGCAGCAGGAGGCCGATGTACTGCATTGTGCGGGAACTCGACATGATGACCAACAGCAAACTAAAGCTCCAACTCCGGTTTCTGTTCTGTACATGAAGAGAAAACACACCACAGCGAGGAGGAGGAGGAGCAGACACACACACACACACACACACACACACACACACACACACACACACACACACACACACACACACACACACACACACACACACACACACACACACGGGTTCTTTCGGTTTCTGTGGCTGTGAAACTGGTTCTTTGTTGTTGTTTTTTGTTTGTTTGTTTTTCCCGAAAGCAAAATTAAATTCCATCTTTAGACTCCAGATCATCAGCTCACACTGACACCATCAAAACCCTCAAAACTTCAAGTTATATCCAGATTTATTTTGTGATTTTTTTTGGTCGTTTTCATTATTTTCTTTCAGAAGATTTTTAGACAAACATTAACTTCACACCCAGTTCACAGTTCTAGAACCTTTATAACTTTTCAGGACACTTTTCAATAATCAAATGCTGACTTTTTTAAGGTTCTTTTAAGGTTCTTGTTTTCCACAAATCTTTTGCTTGGAACTTTCTGATATTAAATCACTCTGTTTTAAGGTTCCACACAAAAGCTTTAGTAAAGGTTCTACACTGTTGTAGTAGTCTAGGAGCTCTAGCTGGACTTTTGTGTAGAATCATTCAGAAGTCGTGCAGCAGGAATGTCATTGTGTATTGTAATAATTCCACACAACATTCTGAGTTTCCATTCAGGCTGATGTTCCTCCTCACACCCCAATAGACTCACAGAATCTCTTCTGCACTAGAATGCATGTCCTATTAAATAAAAAAGGTTCCTCACAGGTGTTTTGGACAGTCGACTCGAGTGTCGTTTAACTCATCACAGTTCAACGAATCGTTCCGTAAATGAAACTATACAGAAAACAGAGTTGCAAAAATGTGGAATAAGAATCTTAGTTTTAAATGTTAAGCGTTCTAACTGGAACCTTCTTCAGTAGAGAACCACTCTGTGGAAGTGTCCTGCCAGGTGGAGAACCTTTATTTAACCCTACATAAGGATAGCAGCTTTCCTTCAGGTCCAATTCTCATGATAACTCTAAATCACTTCATGTTTCTGTGGCGGCTCGCTCATTAGATGTTCATGTCATCGTTGGACGGTTTATAAACTGTGTTTTGTGCTTTTTTAAACATTGAATCTAAAAATATGTTTTAAATGAAAACAACAGATTTTTCTCCGCAGTTTATCCAACATGGTTTGTGTTTTATTTAAGCAGAACCGTCAGGATGAATTTATCCGGACTGTGTGTAGAACTCAGTCCTCATGCTCATGATTTCTCAGGCCTGTCAGGGACGTGTGTATTTGTATGGTTCCTCACCAGGGCGTCTGCAGGAACGACTCATGGAGCTTTGCGGTTCTCCAGTCTCAGGTTCACATGGCAGGTTCTACTGAAAACCTTTCAACACTGACACTGATCCTGATCAAACACACGTCCATGCAGTGTTTATAGAGATTTTATATAAACTATAAGATAGAAGATTCTCAGAACCGTCTTCTCCCTCTGCACTCTGTGTGATGGTTCTGAATCATAGATCCAGACCCACAGTGACCTGCTGGGGGTGAGGTATCGAATATAACACGTCACTGACGACGTTTTTAGCCGTATTGTGGAGTTAGTTACAGTTTTTTTTATATTGCTGAGTGAATCACTGGTAGTTCTTCCAGAATTTCTATGTTTGTTCCATTTCTGAGGAATGTCAGAGTCTCTAAAGTCTCTACATAATAAACTGGTCATGGTCTCAGTGCTGTTTCCTCTCACTGACTCTTAACTCAAATCTGCTCACACAGAGACTCCTTCCATAACTGTTTGATAACTATTCATCCTCACAGAAAACTGCACATATCACCAATGTGTTCTATAATAATGATAATAATAATAATAATAATAATAATCAGATCAGCAAACAATCTGTATTTAATGTAGAAACAAAGAGCTTGAAGGCAGTATAATGGAGGAAAAATCTCTTGTGTGCACTTTCCCATACTTCCTTTTTCATGTGCATGTCTTCTCTTTGTCTTTCTTCCCTCCCTCCATTCTCTCTCCCTCGCCTTTTTGTGGTTCTTGTGCTCTATCTCACTCAGCCAGCTGTGTGTAGCTGCGCTCTCTCTGCAGGCCACATGTTGACACGACCTCGAGCTGAAAAGCAGGCAACTTAAACAATGCTGCAAACATGCCAGCTAATATCTGGCACCCAGGCGCTGTGAGGGAGGGAGCAGGAGAAATGCAAAAAAAAAATGAAAGAGAAAAGAAAAACAGGAGAGCGACCAATGGCTGATCTGGAAACTCTGGATTATCCAGAAGTGTGGAGCGACACAGAGCTCGAAGTTTGGCTTGGTGCAGTTTCACTGACTCGAGGAAAAAAAACTCCAAACTCACTGTGCGTTAGTGTGAGTGTGTAAGTGTGTGTTTGTTTGTGTGTGTGTTTGTGTGAGAGTGTTTGTGTGAGTGTGTGTGTTTGTGTTTGTGTGAGTGTGTGTGTTTGTGTGTGAGTGTTTGTGTGAGTGTGTGTGTCTGAGTGTGTGTGAGTGTGTGAGAGAGTGTGTGTTTGTGTGTGAGTGTGTGTGTCTGAGTGTGTGAGAGAGTGTGTGTTTGAGGGGGAGTTTCTTTAACCCAGGAGACAGTTTGAGCCAAGCACAGAGATGACTTGCTTTAGATTAAACCTCCCCTTTACTCCATTTTTTATTTCCCTTTGCATCCTTCAGCAACTTTAGCTTAATGTCGTACATCTGAGGAGAACATGGTGAGGGTGACTCATACATTGTGTGTGTGTGTGTGTGTGTGTGTGTGTGTGTGTGTGTGTGTGTGTGTGTTTGTGTGTGTGTTTGTGTGTGTGTGTGTTTGTGTGTGTGTTTGTGTGTGTGTGTGTGTGTGTGTGTGTGTGTGTGTGTGAGGAGCTGCTTTGGGAATTGAAATTCATGCTCAGAAACACATGTCCTGGCACTGTACAGTTTGCAGCGTGTGGTTTTAAAAGATGTCTCTCGAGTTACTGCATATAAACATGAACATTAAAGGACATGAATTTATCTTTATTAATAATTCATTATTAAACTTCACATTATTCTAAGATGTGAAAGAACTCAGAACCTGCAGTGCACGGTGAGTTTTAAAGGTTTGACGCAATGCCTCATTGCACAAGGGGAATCAAGAATTTGGCTGCAAAAGGAGGCCTGGAGTCTGAGAGGCCCTGCTGTATTAGAGAGGAAAAAGGAAATAAGTCGATTGGAATCGAATGTCAGAGAGAGAGAGCGAGAGAGTCAGAGAAAGGCAAGATAAAGAAAGTATGGAGGAATATGTCCAGGTCGAGATCTTCTGTGATTTGATGAATCCTCCATGAGAGAAAACAGATGTATGTTAATTTATAATGTTTCTGAGACAGAACTGAGTAACGTGTCTCTCCATGTGGGCATTTTTCCCTCAGTAACTCCTGAGTTACTGAACTGACAGATTGATCTTATGAGTCTGAGTGTGAAATAAAAAGCTCTTGTGAGGCTCCGATCTCCGGTGGTGAACTGTGAGGGAGGAGAAAACTCCCCGCCTTCACACTGATGTGTGCAGATAAAAATGTGCAGCAGATAGAGGGCTTGTTTTTTTAGGATTGAATCTCCTTCCCTATTTGGGGTGGAAAGACTGCAGAAGCCAAGCGGTCATCCTCGAGGAGGGAGTGATGGATGGAGCTCAAGCTCTTAGATCCAGACATTAAATCATAAATCACAGCAGTGAGAAAGCAGGGGAGAAAATGAACATTCCACAAAGAAGACATTTACAAAGTCAAACAGATTGTTGGAATCTAATCTGCACTGATATTGACTAATGGAGAAGAGCATTAGCATGCTAAGTGAGGAATAAAGCACTTTGGAGCATCTTAAAGTTGCAGTTGCAGTCCTGAGCCCAAGGCGTTCCTCCAGCACAAGGAGGAAATGAAACCCCAAAATATTACAAAAATAATGTAGTCAGTGTGTAAATGAGCCGAGGGTCATCAGGGGGTTTCTTAATCTCCTGTAAAAACAACATGCTGAACCTCAACGAACGACTGCTGCTAAAATCAGGAAGTGCAGAACAATGAGAACTTTATTTCACAGATAACATTCTTCAGACAGGCAGAAAGGTGAACGTTCACATCACACTCAGTTCCTTCAATTATGTTTCCCTTTGGATAAGAATGTAGCTGTGAGTTAGCATTAATGCTTACATCAGTGTCTCTGTGTGCCATGAAACTGCATAAGGAACAGCAGGTTAAAGCAGTAAACTGACCTGCAGCTTAATCTTCATCATCACATTGCTGGAGATGATGATGATGATGATGATGATGCATCACAAAAAGCAAAGCTAGATAAGGAGTATTTTAGTACATCATTATTCAGTGGTTTTTAAAAATCTAAAGTCTGTGTTTAGTGTTGTGTGTTTGGTGTTGTGTGTTTAGTGTTGTGTGTTTGGTGTTGTGTGTTTAGTGTTGTGTGTTTGGTGTTGTGTGTTTGGTGTTGTGTGTTTAGTGTTGTGTGTTTAGTGTTGTGTGTTTAGTGTTGTGTGTTTGGTGTTGTGTGTTTGGTGTTGTGTGTTTAGTGTTGTGTGTTTAGTGTTGTGTGTTTGGTGTTGTGTGTTTGGTGTTGTGTGTTTAGTGTTGTGTGTTTGGTGTTGTGTTTAGTGTTGTGTGTTTGGTGTTGTGTGTTTGGTGTTGTGTGTTTGGTGTTGTGTTTAGTGTTGTGTGTTTAGTGTTGTGTGTTTAGTGTTGTGTGTTTAGTGTTGTGTGTTTAGTGTTGTGTGTTTGGTGTTGTGTGTTTAGTGTTGTGTGTTTGGTGTTGTGTGTTTAGTGTTGTGTGTTTGGTGTTGTGTTTAGTGTTGTGTGTTTAGTGTTGTGTGTTTGGTGTTGTGTGTTTAGTGTTGTGTGTTTAGTGTTGTGTGTTTGGTGTTGTGTGTTTGGTGTTGTGTTTAGTGTTGTGTGTTTGGTGTTGTGTGTTTAGTGTTGTGTGTTTAGTGTTGTGTGTTTGGTGTTGTGTTTAGTGTTGTGTGTTTGGTGTTGTGTTTAGTGTTGTGTGTTTAGTGTTGTGTGTTTGGTGTTGTGTGTTTAGTGTTGTGTGTTTAGTGTTGTGTGTTTGGTGTTGTGTGTTTAGTGTTGTGTGTTTGGTGTTGTGTGTTTAGTGTTGTGTATTTGGTGTTGTGTGTTTAGTGTTGTGTGTTTAGTGTTGTGTATTTGGTGTTGTGTGTTTAGTGTTGTGTTTAGTGTTGTGTGTTTGGTGTTGTGTGTTTGGTGTTGTGTTTAGTGTTGTGTGTTTGGTGTTGTGTGTTTAGTGTTGTGTGTTTAGTGTTGTGTGTTTGGTGTTGTGTGTTTAGTGTTGTGTGTTTAGTGTTGTGTGTTTGGTGTTGTGTATTTGGTGTTGTGTGTTTAGTGTTGTGTTTAGTGTTGTGTGTTTGGTGTTGTGTGTTTGGTGTTGTGTGTTTAGTGTTGTGTGTTTAGTGTTGTGTTTAGTGTTGTGTGTTTGGTGTTGTGTGTTTGGTGTTGTGTGTTTAGTGTTGTGTGTTTAGTGTTGTGTTTAGTGTTGTGTGTTTGGTGTTGTGTGTTTGGTGTTGTGTGTTTAGTGTTGTGTATTTGGTGTTGTGTGTTTAGTGTTTTTTGTGTTGTGCGTTTTTGTTGTGTGTATAGTGTTTGGTGTTGTGTGTTTAGTGTTGTGTATTTGGTGTTGTGTGTTTGGTGTTGTGTATTTGGTGTTGTGTGATTAGTGTTGTGTGTTTGGTGTTGTGTGATTAGTGGTGTGTGATTACACACAAAGACAGACACACACAGACACAAACACAGACACAGACACATACACACACAAACACAGACACAGACACACAAACACAGACACACACAAACACAGACACACACAAACACAGACACACACAAACACAGACACACACAAACACAGGAACACACACACACAAAGACAGGCACAAACACAGACACACAAACACAGACACACAAACAGAAACACAAGAACACACACACACACACACACACACACACACACACACACACACACACACACACACACACACACACACACACTGCAGGAGGTGTGCTGTAGGCCTCACAGGTGAAGGCACAAGGTGTAAACATTTCTCAGAGGCCTTTCCCAAGTGCCTAAGATGGCTGATATGTATCACACCCCCAAAACCTGCCACTGCCCCATTGCAACCCCCATATCCCCTTCACTGCCCCACCTCCTACCCCACACCCGGCTCAGGTTACCTTCACACCAATCTACCCTGAGGAAATTCTCTTACTGTCTTTTCTGGAGCTGAAACTTCACACGTCAGCTTTACAGATTATTTATAGAGTCCCAATGATGGTGATAATAAACACTGATGTGACGTAAACAACCTTTTATCTTTATAAACAACGTATAATAATAAACAAACACAATGCTTTAGTATTTCAGTGTCTGTTACTATTATATTCACCTTCTTACACTTCAGTGTGCTCATGTTTACAAGTTCCTCCTTACTAACATTATTATTATTATTATTATTATTATTATTATTATTATTATTATTATTATTATTATCTATGTGAGTAATGAACCACAATCTTACTGTTAGTTGTAACAAACATTTCAGTTTAATAATCATCTCATAGTCACTTTATATCACAGTGAACTTTTCTGGCACAAAAAAACAGCAAGTAGATTTTAAAAGTTTGTCACAAGAAACACTGAAGCGGTGAAACAAGTCTAATAATAATAATAATAATAATAATAATAATAATAATAATAATAATAATAATAATAATAATAATAATAAACTTATACCACTGTAATTACAAACTCTGAATAGAACCAGATGATCAGATGAAGATATTATTTTATATTGAACCTTTACAAGTCTGAAAAATATATTTTTATCATTTTATATTTTTATAATTTAATTATAAAACTTTATTTATTGTAGAATACACTTAGTAAAAAAAAACTTTTACTAAGCCTGCAATAATCAACATCAACAGGTGTCTAAAGTAAATGTGGTTACTTTATCAGTTTACCTGAATGGTGAGTGCCAATATTTATGCACTCTATAACTGAATTAATACAAACTCATTTTTAGTGGAATAAACATCAGTGACATTCTGTGTTTATCTCTTATAGTTTGTTGCCATGTTATTTCTTTGTGGTACTTTAGATAAAAATCTTTTCCTTAAATATTTATTTAAGAGTTTTAATAAAGTTGTAATATAATGTGATAATATAAATAAAATGCTCTCCAGAACACCGGTCCTGACACTGAACACTTCATCACTTTACACTAACTGTGTTTAAAAAAATAATTTAACATTCACAATGAGGTATATAAGACTGTGGAGCACTGGACCTTCACCCTGACCTTCAGAGGTTGTGCTGCAGCCAGTGGATATAATTCCTCTGACTCTGCAAGCCAACAGAGAAACAGGCAGGAAAAAATCCAAACATCATGATTCCGTGGAATCCCTGTTCGTAATGGTCACTGGTTACGGGCACTCCGACCTCCTCCAGGCGCCGTGCGTACATCAGCCCGTCATCTCGCAGCACGTCGTGTTCGCAGGTCATGATGTAAGTGGGCGGAACCAGTTTCAGCACTTCGGGCTCAGCCAGTAACGGAGCAGCTCGGGAGTCCAGAAGGCCCGGGAGCTGCTGCAGGATCTGTGGAGAACCTTGTTGAGGCACCACTGGTTTGTAGTGCTTGGTAAATTTAGGAGATAATAGTTGGGACCAGTTGAGCTTCTCTTTGGCTGAAGCTGTGTCCTTGTTCAGGTCCAGTGCTGTGTGGTTGTTCACTAGCAGGGCATAGATGAGGTTCTGGTCCCCGTTCAAGTACTCGAGCCAGAAGCGGATCATGAGTGAGCGGTACAGGATGGGTACGTCTCCGTTCTGCTGGTACGATGGAGTGTTGAAGTCCAGTGCCTGGAGCACAGGATAGATCAGGGCCTGGACCTTAAAGTGGATGGAGACACTGCTGTCAGACGCCAACTGGGGAAAAACAAACCAGCTCAGTGTCACTCTGTAAGCAGCGCTCAAACACAACACATGACTTCAAATATTCTCACAACTCAGTATCACTCTTCATAATCTCTTATTTAGTCTCTCAAACTCACCTGGAATATTAGTGTCAGTGTGACTGCTGAATAAAGTTCTTCAAAAAGAAATAAATTCAGTGATCATTTGGTGGATTGAGAGATAAAGAATAATAAGATGATTAAAGGTTTTACTGCTAAAGAGCTTTTTATTTTCAGCTTTAAATCAAAACTTTACACTGCTGATGTTCTGCATCATGCTGAAGCCCTCAGAGTTTTCACACTGCCTCTCTTTACCTCTTGAGCCACGGCGGCGGCGAGGTTGCCTCCTGCACTGTCACCCGACACAGCCACCCTGTGGGGATCCATAGAGAACCTGGCCAGAACCTCATCTGTCAGGATGGTCCTGCAGGCCTGAATGGCATCCTCGTACTGAGCTGGGAAATAAACCTCAGGGGCGAGTCTGTAACTGGAACAGCATAAGGAGTGTTTGTGTGTGTGTGTGTGTGTGTGTGTGTGTGTGTGTGAAACATTAAATCACAAGAAGTGAAAGTGTAATAAATTGTTAAAGTCTCACTCCACAGAAATGACCACGGCGTCCAGCTCCTCAGCCATCATTCTGCACAGGAGGTCATAGGATCGCATTCCTTTTGGATGAGGAACAAAAATAAGGAGGATTTAGCAAAGCGTAGGAACTGGAAGAGAGTGACGTCAGGACCAAAGTACAGAGAGGCGACATTCTTCCTCTAAGTGTTTTGGGAAAAAATGAACACAACATCAGAGTTGTTTAGTGTAATTATAGGTTGTGTACTTTTACAGATTTGTTGATGTGTTCGGAGCTCAGCAGCAGTTCAGCATTCACACAAAACCTCCTCACCGTGAGCTCATTAGGTCTCGGCCATTTCATTTCCTTCATTACACTAAAACCTTTAAATTGTGAGCTTAGAGTTTGTGTTAAAGTCACAGTGAGCTCTGTATAAGTCACGAGAAGATACACAGAGTTTACACACACACACACACACACACACACACACACACACACACAAAACCACACACACACACAAAACCACACCAGACACACACACACACACACACCAGACACACACACACACACACACACACACACACAGAAAACCACACACACACACACACACACACACAAAACCACACCAGACACACACACACACACACACACCAGACACACACACACACACACACACACAACCGCACCAGACGCACATACATACACACACCAGACACACACATACACAGACACACACCAGACACACACACACACACACACACAAACAGACACACACAAACAGACACACACACACACAAACAGACACACACACAAACAGACACACACACAAACACACACACACCAGACACACACACACACAAACACACACCAGACACACACACACAAACAGACACACACACACAAACACACACCAGACACACACACACACACACACACACACACACACACACACGGAGACACACACCTCTATCAGTTGGCCTGAGACATCTACGAGAGGAGGTGTAACGTGTAACATGTGCGTCCATAGAGACATGTAAAGCCACCAAACCATTCATTTTAAAATGAGGCTCATGCTGCATCACACATCTGTCACATCTGTCACATCTGTCACACTGTGTGTATGAACATATAGTTGAAATCAGTGCTGTGTGTGATGTGGATGTCTGTAACATCGTCTGGATTCAGGTGTCACGTCTGAACACAGCAAGGTGACTGTAATAAAAACACCAAGTGAGGAATCACAGGACAGACCACTAACTGTTTACCCCTTTAATCAGTCTGGATGTAAACACACATTCTTATGTTTCTATATTACACTCAGAACATTCTGGTGTGTGTGTATTTGTTCACACACACTGCTTTGTTCTCTAAAAGTTCAAAGAAACACGGTATGATTTTTACAAGCCTGACCACTAGAGAGCGAATTTCAGTGCCTTCCACTCACGTGCACTGCCGAGAGCCCAGCCGCCGCCATGGAAATAGATGACTCCTCGTTTGAGACGCCGTGGCCCTGAAGCCGTGGATTCGAACACACGAGCCTGAACTCCTGAGAAGGACGTATCTGTGACTCGAACAGACTCACTGGAGCGTGGTGCTCGCAACTCGGCAAATAATGCCATGTAGTTCAGGACGCTCATCTGATTACTCAGGCCAAGATCCTGAACCAACTTGGCCTAAAAAACAAGGAGACACAGGCACTGAACAGGAGCCATCAGAATCAGACACATCAGCAGGCTGAATGAGATTCCACACATCACCTTCCTCACACACCCTGATGAACCACATAACACACTCCTGAAATCTCACCACTCAGAACATAACCGAGCATAAAGCACTTTGGAGAACTGTGGGGAACTATTGCATGTCCAGAACTAACTGTCACTCAGTGAAGGTAGAACAAGTGAGAACGATGAGTTCCTGAAGATCCCTGGAGCTCAGTTTACCAGTCAAAGATAAAGCTGTAACTTAAAGTTCTCCACATCTTCAGGACAGGAGTTTACACTTCTTTGTGGTTTCTCAGTAACATGACAAACAGATTATTTTAGAGAATAAAGAGGCTGCTGAGGGAGCGAGTGTTTACAGCTGCTGTAATGTAAGTGACAATAGGAACAAACTAAATTCTCCAACATTACACATCATTAAACTATTAAGGGATAAAAATGACCCAAACTTCATTCAGAACAAACCAGAGAAACACTCCACAGGTCACATGAGACTCTCTTCAGATGTGAAGAAGACTGATGAGCCCAAAACTACGGCAGCTCCAGCACAGTGAGATCCCCATTACACAGGTGAGACAGATTAGTGGTCTAAACGACCTCTAGTGGTGAAATATAGTAATGTTCAACACGATTACAAGTTTAAACATAAATGTTAATAAAACAATAAAAATTAATGTATAAATAATTACACTAATATTGAAACCGTGCATTTGTCATTTCAACTAAAGTCACATCACAAAAGAAAAGTGTTCACTAAAAAGTTCTTGTTTGGCTTTTGTTTGAAAGGAAACTAAAACTTTTAGGGTTCTAGATAAGATATTTTTATTTTGGGAATTTATATAGAAACCATGTGCTTAAAGGGCGTGTCTTTGAGGTCAGACATAAGTTCAGCCCCGCCCACTTACCCCGCTCAATACTAACATGTGTTCCAAATTTCGGACCACCACACACACACACACACACACACACACACACACACACACACACACACACACACACACACACACACACACACACAGATCAGAACATCCCACTTCAGCATGCTGTTGTAATGACCACGTTATGTTTCTGTTGTCACAGTGTATTAATGTGCTATAAGGCGTTAATTCCCGTGTAGTAGAGAGAAGCGTTATAACGCCGGGTCTCACCGCCCACATCATGGTCCTGAACACAGCGTCCAGCAGCACAAGCTTGTAGGGTTCGGCTACAGTTCCGGGAACAGCAGGAACTCTGAAACAAGTCAGAGCTAAAGCTAACAACACTGAGGACAAAATCACCACACGCATCCTGATCATCATACCGCTCACACACACACACACACACACACACACACACACACACACACACACACACACACACACACACACACACACACACACTAGCTCTCTGAGTGTTTCTCATCCTGTCGTGTGACACGGATTATTAACACACCACCTTTTAAAATAAAAGTCCTGCTGCGTAACAATGAATAAACTCGACCCTGTTTCAGGTAACATACACACTACACAACCCCATACACACTACAATACACACTACACAACCCCATACACACTACAATACACACTACACAACCCCATACACACTACAATACACACTACACAACCCCATACACACTACAATACACACTACACAACCCCATACACACTACAATACACACTACACAACCCCATACACACTACAATACACACTACACAACCCCATACACACTACAATACACACTACACAACCCCATACACAACTCAATACACACTACACAACCCCATACACACTACAATACACACCACACAACCCCATACACACCTCAATACACACTACACAACCCCATACACACCTCAATACACATCACACAACCCCATACACACCTCAATGCACACTACACAACCCCATACACACTACAATACACACTACACAACCCCATACACACTACAATACACACTACACAACCCCATACACACCACACAACCCCATACACACCTAAATGCACACTACACAACCCCATACACACTATAATACACACTACACAACCCCATACACACCTCAATACACACTACACAACCCCATACACACCTCAATACATACTACACAACCCCATACACACCACACACCCCATACACACCTCAATACACACTACACAACCCCATACAAACCTCAATACACACTACACAACCCCATACACACCTTTTAAAAAAGTCCTGCTGCGTAACAATGAATAAACTCGACCCTGTTTCAGGTAACATACACACTACACAACCCCATACACACCTCAATACACACTACACAACCCCATACACACTACAATACACACTACACAACCCCATACACACCACACAACCCCATACACACCTCAATACACACTACACAACCCCATACACACCACACAACCCATACACACCTCAATACACACCACACAACCCCATACACACCTCAATGCACACTACACAACCCCATACACACTACAATACACACTACACAACCCCATACACACTACAATACACACTACACAACCCCATACACACCACACAACCCCATACACACCTAAATGCACACTACACAACCCCATATACACTATAATACACACTACACAACCCCATACACACCTCAATACACACTACACAACCCCATACACACCTCAATACATACTACACAACCCCATACACACCACACACCCCATACACACCTCAATACACACTACACAACCCCATACAAACCTCAATACACACTACACAACCCCATACACACCTTAATACAAACTACACAACCCCATACACACCTTAATACACAATACACAACCCCATACATACCATAATACACACTAGACAACCCGTACACACCTCAATACACACTACACAACCCCATACACACTACAATATACACTACACAACCCATACACACCTCAATACATACTACACAACCCCATACACACCTCAATACACACTAAACAACACCATACACACCTCAATACACACTACACAACCCCATACACACCTCAATGCACACTACACAACCCCATACACACCTCAACCCATACACACCTCAATACACACTACACAACCCCATACACACCTCAATACACACTACACAACCCCATACATACTTCATTACACATCACACAACCCCAAACACACGCATTAGCATTTACCTGCTCATTATTTACTAATCTAAATACAATACATAAACTCCTTAGCATAATTCATCATTTATTCTTTTTATTTTCTAACACGTTTCAGGTGAAAGACAGTGACACACACTGATCCCGTTGTTTACTGAATTGGCTTTTATTTTGAAGGCTTTCTAATCGCACATTGAGCTGTTTATGTGTAAAAGAGTGTAAAAGTGACCTTTGGAATGGAACACACACACACACACACACACACACACACACACACACACACACACACACACACACACACACAGATAGAGAGAGAGAGAGAGAGAGAGAGAGAGAGAGAGAGAGAGAGAGAGAGAGTCCCGAATCTCTCTCTCTCTCTCTCTCTCTCTCTCTCTCTCTCTCTCTCTCTCTCTCTCACACACACACACACACACACACACACACACACACACACACACACACACACACACACACACACACACACACAGAGTTCCGAACACTGTTACACTTCAGTGCGCTACAGGGGTATTAGGGGCATGGAGTAAACTCTTTAACCCCTCAGTATGGTTAAATAGAGGAAGTTCACATTGTGGGCAGTTTTACACACACTGCAACTTTCATTTCAGATTTGTGTTGTTATACTGAAAATATGTAAACACAAGACTGGCACGTAATCAACACGTGTGTAAAGATTTTTTTTTGTAAAGAATTGTTCCAGGGTTCTTCATGGAACACTTTGTAATATGTATGCAGTCTGTTGTAGGGTCCTGTCCAGAGTTCCCCCATAGACTCCCTGAACCTTTCTGCTTCCATGGCTGCATCACTGTAAATCTGGTTCTGGGATTTAATCTGGATGCATTTGTGGAATCAGATGTTTGTAGTTCTAATAACGTTCACTAGGTGGTGCTATTGTCCTTTGAAACCATGACGCTCACTAATATCACGTGTTTATAATGGATGAGCTTTACAATGCAAATAAATTACAATGATATGAAATTAAATAGATTATTTTTTGGGGTTTTTTTTTATCACACAAATAATCTAAAGGCTGAAATACGTGGTTTTCATTTTAGTTCAGTGCAGAACTCTAAAGGGATGTGGTACCTCAGTGGTTAAGTTGTTCTACTACTGATTGGAAGGTCATTGGTTTCGAATCCCAGGTCCACCAAGTTGCAACTGCAGGTTCCCTGAGCTGGGCGCTTAACCCCCGATTGCTCTGGTGTATAAACTGAAATAGAAAATGTAAGTCACTCTGGATAAGAGTGTCTGCTAAATGCTGTAAATGTAAATGTTTACATATAAATATGAAGGAGAGAAAATAAAATGTGCCCAAAGATTTCAGAATCTAAGAGTTTAGTAATCTCCTTAAATGCACATCTGTGTAGACATGACGCCAAACTGCAGCTGCACGGAAAATAGGGCAGACACCAGTGTATGTGTGTGTGTGTGCCTGTGTGTGTGTGTGTGTGTGTGTGTGTGTGTGTGTGTGTGTGTGTGTGTGTGTGTGTGTGTGTGTGTGTGTGTGTGTGTGTGTGTGTGTGAGAGAGGTCTGGAACGTGAGGGACATGAGCTGTCTTGTCTGCTTTTGATGAAATTCCTCTGTACTGGAAGCTGAGGAGAGCAAAATCACGTCCTTCTTCACTGCTGACTGAAAACTCCACCAACTTTATTCAGCACTAATGTTCAGGTTACTTCTCTGTAAAAGTATTCATCAGGAAGAAGGTCTTTAATATCCTCCTGAACACACACTGATAAACTATTAGTAATACATTAAAATGTTTTTTCTTTCCTTACCCTACTAACTCTATCCTCATTAAAATTCTCAGGATCCATGAATATACATTAATGTTCAAATAGAATACGCCCATTTGTCAGGATTTGCCTGTCAATTATGGTTCTGAGATAATTAATAATTCAAAATAATTCATTCATCTGAGCTTTTATTTATATTTAAACTTGTGACTCTGACAAAATGAGAACAAATTTAAACCAAATAAACAAAGAAAAATCAGTAAATCTGATTAATCAGAATCAGTGTCTAAATCAGTCGAGGTGAATAAATTCAGGGTGACGTTGATAGAATAAAGTGAAAAATTCTAATTTGTATACTGAATGACATCAAATCTGCATATTAAAGAGGTGTTAACATTCGCCCCGTTTTTGTAAATCATTTGTGTCGTGTGTTTTGTCACAAAGAGCAGAATAAAGGACAATCTGAAAGAACCGAACATCTGTTTAAAAAACCCAACTCACATTATTTTATTACAGCAAAACGTCTGATTTACCCTGATTTACCCTGATTTACCCTAATTTACTCTGATTTACCCTGATTTACCCTGATTTACTCTGATTTACCCTAATTTACTCTGATTTACCCTGATTTACCCTAATTTACTCTGATTTACCCTGATTTACCCTGATTTACCCTGATTTACCCTGATTTACTCTGGCTGTAGGTGTGAAACACTCAGTGACTCTGAAACGTGTAACACATTTAATAATAAATACAAAACTTTTTTATCTAATATTTTGGTATAACGTTTACATCAGTTCTATTTGGGTATTCCAAAGAAAGGAGTAAATTGTGTCATCATCATAATACTAATAATAATAACAATGATAATAATAACATCATAGTGGAATAGTTGTGTCTCCTCACAGCTCAGGGCTCGAGTCAGGACTCAGGTTATCATCATGTCTCCTGCAGGTCCTCCAGGTTCCTCAGTAGATGGACTAGTAACTCTTTTACATTATTCACTTTATCTGGACCAAATCACGGCTCTGGACCTCCATGTCTCTGAGGACACACAAGCACTTGGACCCTCGGACTGTTAAATTACTGAGTCACCTAAATTAAATGTCTTTGGTCCCTTGAAAATGATGAGCTTTCTTTTTGTCCTGAATCCCAGTATGATGTGTAACTTTTACCGTCATTACGGTAAGTTTTGCTCCTTCGGGTATTTAGTGAGTATCTACATGCGTGTTTACGGTACCGACCCCCTCCCCCTCCCCCCACGCGCACTGCCACATAATTGACATGGCGGAATCCTGCAGTCGCTCCACAGCGGACGGAGCCGCCGGATGGTTATTATTCACTTCGGCCTGAGAGGAATAACACGGAATAGCGACGTTTACTCCAGTTAATGTAAGTACAGACTTTCTGTGGGACTGACAGAGTGGGGGAACAACGGAGAAGTGTAGAGAAGACAGGAGGAGAGGAGGAGAGCAAAGGAAAAGAGGAGAAAGGCGGAGAAGAGAGGAGAAAGGAGGAGAGGAGAAAGGAGGAGAGGAGAAAAGAGGAGAGGAGAAAGGAGGAGAGGAGAAAAGAGGAGAGGAAAAGACAGTAAAACAGTATAAAAACAGACACCGACTCGCTGCTGGCTGTAAAAAAAAAATACTGAAATCGAAACTTAAATCATTCCAAAGAAAAATCCTTTATTTTAGTGTCTGAGCTTCATGTTTCTGTTCCTGTGTTCAGTGTGTGTTCGTGTGTGTGTTCGTGTGTGTGTTAAGTGTGTGTTCATGTGTGTGTTAAGTGTGTGTTCGTGTGTGTGTTCAGTGTGTGTTCGTGTGTGTGTTCGTGTGTGTGTTAAGTGTGTGTTCATGTGTGTGTTAAGTGTGTGTTCGTGTGTGTGTTCGTGTGTGTGTTCATGTGTGTGTTAAGTGTGTGTTCGTGTGTGTTAAGTGTGTGTTCGTGTGTGTGTTCATGTTTGTTAAGTGTGTGTTCCTGTGTTCAGTGTGTGTTAAGTGTGTGTTCATGTGTGTTAAGTGTGTGTTAAGTGTGTGTT
>NC_062542.1:17664559-17672059 GCF_022655615.1 Tachysurus fulvidraco | reverse complement strand
TTTTTCCCAACAGATAAGGAGCGTGTTATTGGGTCATGTTTGGAGTTCATGACAGTCCCATAATCCTTGTCTTTATCTTAGTTTGTCCTCTTTTCCTGGTCACCTGTTTCATGCCTGGTTTATAGCTCTTCACCTTTTCTCCAGCTCTCCCCGTATCTTCTCCTCCCAGAGGTCGGAGCCTCCTGTATCTCTTTGAAGATTGCTGGAGTTTTCCACAGATTGTAGTCTTAATATTGCAACTGTATTTTTGCCGACGGTGAGGGGGGTTTAGCCGCCGCTCTCTGTCCGTGTTCTTCAGGAATCTCAGAGGAATCTCAGAGGAATGTCCTTCAGCACGTCTCTGAGCCGAGCTGCTTCTCTGATGCGACTCTGTGGGTTTGTGCCAAGTTGCCGTAAACGCCAGTCGCCCCGTAGACCCACTTTATGGCTTCAGAGGGATTTTTTTATGGAAACCTGATGGTGCATTTGGAGGGAATTTAGGAAAGCACTAAGGGTTTTGGATGGAGACTCGACTGAAACGAGCTCTTTATCTAAACGAGGGTCGTTCTTTCAGCAGATGAGCAAAGCCTATTCACATCTCTTCAGGGGGTTAAAAGATGCGATTCAGATGAGATTAGGACAGTCAGCCGGAGGAGACGGCTCATTTCTCACCTCTTAATGAGACACTTCCAGTCAAGTCCAAGATTAATAATGATCTATTTATACACCACAGTTGTATTTAAATCACTTTAAGTTTCATTCATCAACACGATCTCTGTAAGAATTTCTGCAGTTAAAGCAACAGTTGGTGACAAATCTGTGCACTTTAATTACACATTTAATAATAGACTTGTCTGAGTTCGTCTGGACTTTAACCTGTGCTGATGGACTTCATGAAGCTTGTGTGAAACCCATCATCATCATCATCACTGAGACACAGAGGAATAAAGCTTTATATATCTGACTTAAACATGAAGACATTTATTTATTTACTGTAAACTCTTGTAATAAACTTCTCCTTTAATCTGAGAGGATTTCAGCCATCGTATGAGAGTTACGTGAAGGAGATATAATAACCTCCTGAGTCTCTGACCTTTTCACTCACGTGGCTTCTTGCTGAACACTTCTTTGGTGTGTTTGTGTTGCTCACTGAGTTTCCAGCTGTTGAGTCCAGGTGTGGAACACAGCATTAATCTGTCCTGTTATGAGACTCACACAAGGTGAGATAGTTCCTGGTCCTCACCATCCTGTCCTCAGAAGGAACGTCTCTCCAGTTTTGTGGTGTGTGAAATGGAGCAGAGGCCCGAATGAGGATGAGGAATTTGACCTGTTGACCTTCTTAAGGAGGGAGAGTTTGGAAGGGGCTTCTGTGTGCTTTTCCCTGTGTAGATGTCGCCTGGCCGAGGTTTTTTTGACCCTCACTGTGGAGAATTCCTCTTCCTCTCTCACACACGTTGCCTTTCTGTAAAGATTAAACACTTCACAGTAAATGTGTGTGTTTGAATGTTTGCAGGATGAAAACTGTACTGATCTTTCAGGTGACTGCTAAATGTGAGATTATTGTCTAAACACAACGAGAGCTCTGGCAGTGTTTATGTGCAGGTCTGAAACCCTGGATGTAGAGCAGAATCTTCTGTTCTTCTGTCTGAGTCTCAGTGACACCATAAAGTCTGTTGTCTTCACACGTTCCTCTTTCCCCAGCGCTCTGCAGAATGACCTCAACTCCAGTCTTGAATATTAGCTTTGTTTCTGCATCAGAGTGCAGCTTCCTTCTCTGTGGTGCTTGCAGTTATCATCACTCGTCTTCATCACTCGTCTTCATCACTCGTCTTCATCACTCGTCTTCATCAATCGATGTTATCATCACTCGTCTTCACTGTTACAGCTTATTTTCTGGGATATTCTGGAAGATACACACAGATTAAACACTCAGCTACACACAGATTAAACACTCAGCTACACACAGATTAAACACTCAGCTACACAAAGATTAAACACTCGGCTACACACAGATTAAACACACAGATTAAACACTCAGCTACACACAGATTAAACACTCATCTTAAACCCTCAGCTACACACAGATTAAACACTCAGCTACACACAGATTAAACACTCAGATTAAACTCTCAGCTACACACAGATTAAACACACAGATTAAACACTCAGCTACACACAGATTAAACACTCAGCTACACACAGATTAAACACTCAGATTAAACTCTCAGCTACACACAGATTAAACACTCAGCTACACACAGATTAAACACTCAGCTACACACAGATTAAACTCTCAGCTACACACAGATTAAACACTCAGCTACACACAGATTAAACACACTGATTAAACACTCAGCTACACACAGATTAAACACTCAGATTAAACACTCAGCTACACACAGATTAAACACTCAGCTACACACAGATTAAACACTCAGCTACACACAGATTAAACACACAGATTAAACACTCAGCTACACACAGATTAAACACTCAGCTACACACAGATCAAACACTCATCTACACACAGATTAAACACACAGATTAAACACTCAGCTACACACAGATTAAACACTCAGCTACACACAGATTAAACACACAGATTAAACACTCAGCTACACACAGATTAAACACCCAGATTAAACACTCAGTAACACACAGATTAAACACTCAGCTACACCCAGATTAAACACTCAGCTACACACAGATTAAACACACAGATTAAACACTCAGATACACACAGATTAAACACACAGATTAAACACTCAGCTACACACAGATTAAACACTCAGATACACACAGATTAAACACTCAGATTAAACTCTCAGCTACACACAGATTAAACACTCAGATACACACAGATTAAACACTCAGATACACACAGATTAAACACACAGATTAAACACTCAGCTAAACACAGATGTAGCTAAGAACAAAGAGATTTATTAACGTTGCTCTGAAAGGATTTAAGATGAAAGTGTTTGTTCACCCTAAAACAAAAAGCCCTGAAATATTTTAGATAAAAAAACAAACTAGTTTCCAGACTAATAATGTTGAAATTGTTATAAAACGCTGCACTGTTCAGCACAGACACGTTCAAACAGCGAGCTCATGCCCAGCGCAGGAAAAACTGGAGTGTGTGTGTGTGTGTGTGTGTATGTGTGTGTGTGTGTGTGTGTGTGGAGGGTTTTACAGCAATTGGTGCTTGAGGGTAAAAAACTGCCACTCTTTCTGTTTTAATTAAGAGGCTTAAAATGTCTTGATGGATTCTTTTCATCTTCTCTTCATAAAAATCTGTAACATTCAGTAAATAATGTGTATGTGTGTGTGTGTGTGTGTGTGTGTGTGTGTGTGTGTGTGTGTGTGTGTGTGTGTGTGTGAACTTTACTACTGTGTACATCTGAACTAAAACAGACAAGCAGCAGCTCACCCCCAAACAACCCCCAATCCATGCCCCCACTAAACCCCTAACCACCCCCCACCCCCAACCTCCATGAACAACCCCACAGCAAACTTCCACAAAGGTTCCGGTGGTTACCGTAAAACCCTGTTTAGAGCCGTGGGTGCTGTGTGTCAGGACTTCACCCTCCTGTCCTGATAGCATCACTCATGGAGGACACTTTGCCTCTTGGTGGGAGTTTTAAACAGTGGGAAAAAGCAAGCGATGTTCCGGGGAGTGATCGTGATCCGGTTCGACTGGAGGGAATGAGTCAGTCACTGGGAACAGCTTGACTTGGTTTAAACGCATTCTGTGTCGTTCCACAGAACTTTAAACTAATGCTGAGGAGTTACGCAATCCTGAAGCTCCGTCCTGGGAATCTGTGGCTCTGTTTTTGCGTTGTCCTGTGTTTAAACACACACACACACACACACACTGTGAGCTGGACTGGGTGGACTACAGCTGCTGTGTTGTAGAAATCGAGGACGTGGACTGCACCCCAGTGTAAGTGGGTCAGTTAAGCCCTTCCATTAAAACATGGCTCTGGGTTGAGTCCAGATGTTGCTGCCTGGTGCTCAGAGACTGAGAACATGTGTGCCGGATGTGATGGATGTAGAATGGGGCCCAAAAATCTGGAGCCATGACCAGGACCTGTTTGTATTTCAGTAGTTATGTTAAATTTTATCTGTGAAATTAATAAGATTCTTCATTAATGTATGTAAACAGAACCACATCTGGAGTCCTTTCATTTTATGTGTCAGGTTTGTGAGAAACAACATTTTACATCATTAACATACGACACAAAGACGTCCAGGAGCTTCAGCTTCATTCCCAGTGAATTTGGCCTTGAGTACAATGTTGTTCTGCAGTCTGTTTGTTCACATCTCGTTTATCTGACGGAGCTTTAACACTTTATTATTGTAGAATTATCAGTGTGTTTACAGTTTGTATCATGTCTGATGCTCGGGAGAAATACACCGCGCTCTACAACATTAGACACAGAAATAAAACTAACAATAGAGCTGAGAAACGTTTAAAACCAAAATATCACTAAGTATAAAAATAAAAAATGATCCGCAGTCTGATCCGCAGTCTGATCCGCAGTCTGATCCACAGTCTGATCTGCTCTCTTCAGTCCTTCAGCCTCCTGCATCCGGCTTGAGACGTGTAAAGATTTGAGGTCTTTTACACTTAACAGTCACTAGATTAAAAACAAAAACAAACTCCTTGCAAGTTTTTTACTAAGTTGCTGCTGAGTGAATGAGATGATTTCCTTTCTTCACCTGGATGAACGTGTTAGGTGATGAAACAGTGGTGATGAGTCTGGACAGCTGCTTCCTGATGAGATGAGAACACATGTAAACCAGGCCGTTCCCACAGGTCCGGTTCCATCCCAGGGTTCTGTGTGCTGTGTTCGAGATCTCCTCAGACTTTAACACTGGAGACTGAACCAGACAGTTTGTTGTGTGTGTTTAGTGTGTGGATAAATGTTAGAACCCGTGTGTGTATGTGTGTGTGTGTATGTGTGTGTGTGTGTGTGTGTATGTGTGTGTATGTGTGTGTGTGTGTGTGTGTGTGTGTGTGTGTGTGTGTGTGTGTGTGTGTGGGTCTCTGTGTGTGTGTGTGTGGGTCTCTGTGTGTGTGTGTGTGTGTGTGTGAGGATGCAGAATCTGATGTGCACTGTACTTCTTCTGAATCCAGTGCTGTACACCACACTGAGAACCTTCATCATCATCATCCTCGGTCTGCTCTTCCTGTTTGGAGTTTAAACGTTTCTCTGCATTGCTGCTGCTGGAGGTTTCTGCTCGTTGGTGTTGCATCAGTGGGAGCAAGATGTACTTTTGTACTGTGTGGGATTAGTGTTAGTTCTGTGTGCCATGATGTTGACTTTAGCACAGTGTTTGTCACTGAAGCTACTGGTGTTGTGAGATTCCTCTCGTTTGTCCCAGAGGTTATCAGTGGTGTGTGACGTGAAGGCCTCGGATAGTTCTGGAGATGTTAGGAGTCAGATTTGTTCCCTGTGGCGCGATGGATCTGTTTGTTGGCTTCAGTAAGCACACGTGTACTTCGGCTGCTAAACTTCAGACAGAGTTGCAGCGGCGTCTCGCTGACGTGACACTCAGCTTCCAGTCTGTGGTCTGAGGTCTTATCGGTGCCGGGGCAGAGAGAAAGCATGTAGCTGCGGTGGGAGAAGTGATGTGTGGAATGAGCAGCATGAGGAAGGTTATGTGAAGGTATATTTTTAACAACATGATTTCATCTGAGCAGTAAATGTTGCAGACGTGACTCATGTGGAGACCGAAGGCTGAATGTCTGTAGGTGAGACGGAGTTATGGCAGGAATAAAGGACAGTCAAGAAGAACTCAGTGCTCGCTAAACACAAGCTCGTGTGTGTGTGTGTGTGTGTGTGTGTGTGTGTGTTTGTTTAGACACAGTTGTTGGGAGACGGGTTTCCAGGAGAAGGGGTGAAAGGGGGTGATGGAAAAGAGGCGTGTTGTGGATGATGCTGCGGAGCGTTTTTCGTCCCCCCCCAGTTTCCTCTGTGTTATTACATATCATTAGCTGGATTATAGGGTCTGTGCAGACCGACTCCCCATCTGGGGCTGTAAAAGTGCCAGACGTGGAAACAGATTTGAGAGAGAATGAAAGCTATCTTTTAGAGCTGTAAAGGTGTGAGTGTGAATTGTATCACACTCTTTAATTGTCCAATACAGTGGAAAGTTTCCTGTCTGATGTGAAGATACTCCATGTGTACGTCCTTCTGTGGACCCTGTAGGAGTCGTGTGGTCGTCCTGCCTGGAGAAGCTGTTTTTAGCCGATGCTCTGTACCATAAGTGAAGACAGAATAAGCTCTTTGATGCCTGCATGTGATTTATGTTCTCTGTATTGCGGAGAGAATTTGTGCGGTTCCTGCTGTTGTGTATCTCTGTGTTTCCGTACATTAAATCAGAATCGATCTGCATAAGGATGAAGATCTGGTGAAAACTTTACTGAGTGAAAGAGCTTCTGTGTGTCTCCTCCATAACAAACACTGTGACGTGGCAGTAACAACATGACCCCCGAAAGCTAGCGGTCTGCCCTGTTTGTTCAGCCCTCCCCTTCCTACGTTTGTATAGCTTCTTGGATCTTTTCCCCCGGGGTGTTAAGCTGCAAACAGCCCCCAACCCCCGAACTCACAAAGGTGGAGGCAACAGTCCTACTGAGGAATGGCTGGAATGAAGGGAACATAAAAGAGATGTAGAGAGAGTTTCTGAGCCCTGGAGGGATTTGTGTGCACATTCACTGTGTTAATGATTTTACTTTAGATAATGACGGGGTGTAGTGAAGGAAACTGCCTGAAGTGTGCGAGAAAAATCACTCACATCAATGGGAAATGGTTCAGAATTTGACTTTCCAGGAGTCGCTATAGAAGAATAAGAGAATTTATTTTCCAGCATGTATCTCATCGTCCACATGATCAGAGTCTGATCTGAGTCTATGATCTGCTAGTCAGACCATGGCTCTTCATGTGGACAGGCTTTGGATTAAGACACTTTTTTTGCTTTAAAGAGAACAAACTTCATGGTTTGATGAACATCACAGATGCTTGCATCCTCCATCTGACCCTCTAACCAGCATTAAAGCTCCCAGTTTCTCTCTGAGCTGATGGTGTGAGATCTGAGGGGCGACGACCTGAGTCCTGCTGGAGAAAAGAGAAATCGGAAGCTTTGTGCCCGTGTGGGGCAGATGATCTGAACGTGTGCAGACCTGCAGTGACCGAGAGAGAGAGAGAGAGAGAGAGAGAGAGAGAGAGAGAGAGAGTACAGGATATATCTATATCTGTTTATCAGTAGCTTCAGGGTTTTTTAAACCAATCTCATTAATGTTCCTGTCTAATTATATATTTATAGTGTAGGTGTTGGTCTTCTGTTGTTCCTGTCTTTCCCATCTGTGTGCTCATTAATGTGTGTGTTAGAAGCAGCGGTTTGTGTTGGTGGTAAATTTAACACACAATGAAGACAGATGCATCGGACGCTAGCAGCTGTGGTGCGGAATTAATTGACCCCACAGTGGCATTTATATTACATATGACTTCATTCCTG
>NC_062542.1:17644559-17654559 GCF_022655615.1 Tachysurus fulvidraco | reverse complement strand
GCTCAAACCGCACGCATGGCTGTGTACATACGGCTCTCGGTCTCCACCCGGAGAGGACACGAACACAAACAGGCCTTTAATCCGAGGGCCACGTTAGGACCTCTGGGGCCGAGGGGCAGAGATGAGATCGGGCCACGCTGTAATGCGATGGAGATGAAACTGTAAGGTCCATTAAGGCGGTGGTGTGATTTACAGGCGCTGAGTGACGTGCTCATGAGGAAGGGGCCCACAAATGGCTTCAGCAGCTGCTGAGGTGGCCGTCGTTACCTCACAACCAGAGAAACGGATACAGGAAAGAAAAGAAAAACAGTTCTGTGAGTTATAGCCTTCTGAGAAGACAACGACAATGAAGATGATGCCTCTGAAGAAGGTGGTGGTGGTGATGATGGTGGTGGTGGTGGTGGTGGCATACAGACAGTGGAATGGGGTCAGTGAGGTCGTGTCCTGTGGGAATCGTGACAGAGCAAAGCTTGTGTTCAGGGTAAATACAGCAGCAGTAACCACCCCCTGCCACCACCAACCCCACCCCACCCGTCCTCCACCACCCCACCAATCCCCTCAGACATGGTGACTGTGCTTCAGAATGAAAAGCTGAACACAATGAGGCGATGTGTTTCTTTAACCCGGTGTCACTGTATCCGATTCGGCGCTGCTGAATGGACTCACCGGGGTGGGAACAGGAAGACAGGTAGGCAGGGATACAGGTATACCTCCGGGGTAGATTAGGAGACACACACAGAGGGCGTGGCCTCATTACTTTAAAGTCATGTCAGAAGTGATGATTAGAGGCTGGTTGTCATGGTAACTTATTGTATTCTGACAGGTTAAATACATGAGGATGAAAGATGAGACTGTGATTGTGACCGCGCTCTGTTTGCTAACAGTTAGCTAAACTGGCTGAGGTAAATAACGCTGATGCTCCGAGGCTGTTGAGGTGTGAACGAGGACACAGACTTCAAACTTTACAGATTCAGAGCCTTGAGGGTAAAAAGTAATGAGGGTAAAAAGTAATGAGGGTAAAAATTATGTTTGTTGCCCAGTTTTTATAAGAAAGAGTTACTTTATGTTGTTATACAAGTTATTGAGGCGGTATAATGAAATGTTCTGTGCATTTTTACACATCGTAGCTTTTCCTGTGACTGCAGTTTGTGGTGTTTTGTTTAACTCTTGACTGATGAAGCTTTATTATTTTCCCCTCAGGTCCTGCTGAAGTTCCCATGATGTCACCAAACGGCTCCATCCCACCCATTCACGTGCCCCCGGGGTACATCTCCCAGGTAAGACCTGTAGCAGCTTTAACACACACACAGATGAAGGTTTTGTCAGGCTGCAGTGAGATGAAGGTCAGCAGCACTTGTGTTTCAGCTGAAAGGTCAGAAAAGGTTTAATACTAAAACATTACAGAGAAAAGCTTCTGCCCTTTAGCTAAAGATGATACACAATAATTTAGTGCCTCTGCAGTCTGTGTGTGTGTGTGTGTGAGAGTGTGTGTGTGATGCTGAAAGTTCACTAAGAATCTTCATTAAAATCCAGTCACATGTTTATTGGCGAGTTAAATGTGTCACGATGTTCGGTCTGATTCTGTTTGAAGCCCAACACTTCCAGGAAGTGCTTCATTACAGGTCTGGGTTCATGTGATGTGGGTCATTCTGATTGGCCAGAAGAAGTTAATTAATCCTTAACCCTGTGAGTTCTCCACGTCTTCAGTGTTCAGAGTTTACAGCTGGTTATAATGTACGTGACAACAGGAACTAACTCATTTCATCGATGTTCCTTAATAATAATAAACCGAACTGAAAACAGATCAAAAGTACGACATTCTTTAATACATATAGATTGTACTCACTGACTGCTTGCTGTGGTGTAAAAGGAATAAAACACTTCATCACACTTGCACATGTTTTACTTCATGTAAAGTTTCATCATTTTTTAAAATGTGTGTTTTCAGGTTCTGGAGGACAACACAGGGGTCCGGCGGGTTGTGGTCACTCCTCACTCTGAATGCTACCCCCCCAGTTACTCTCCTGCTCTCTCTCCCACCCACCACCTGCCTCCACCTTACATGACACACCCCCACTTCATCCCCGCCTCTCACACGGCATACTACCCCCCTGCCAGCCCCGGAGATGTGTCCCCACACCAGTACTACCAACACCGCCTGCCCCCCATCTACCCAGAGGGTGAGACTCAGCTTCATAGTGATTAAGTTTTTTCTCTAAGTTAATTAATCAGCAGTCAGTTTCTGTAACGAAGAGTAATTACATAATATACATTATAAAGTTTACTAAATAAATAGTCCAGGGCAGGGCAGGACTCGGCCTGTTGAAGGTTCTAATCTGTAGCTGAATTATGGGCTTGAGAAAAAGAGTTGGTGTCTGTTGCCCCACTAGAGGGTGTCTTAGGTATGAGTTCCTGAGCTAACATTTTACCCAGAATGCTTTGGGGTAACGGTGTAAAGATTGAGTTAAAATGTGTGTGTTTGCATGCTGCAGAGATCTTTCCCCTGTACAACATGACGACGCTCCTCGGCCGAGAGGAGTACTGCAAACCGCAGCCCAAGAAGCCGAAGGAGCGCGCCACTGAGCGCCCGAGCCTGACCCGGGTCAGCACCCCTCCATCCTCCGGCTACAAGAGCAGCCCCGCCTGCAGCACCACGCCCAACGGCTACGGCAAGAGCCATGGCACTGCAGCCTCTGGGGCAGCAGGAGGAGGAGGAGGAGGAGGAGGAAGTCCTGGGAATAAGCGAGCAGAGAGGAGGACCAGAGGAAGTCCAAAACAATCAGATAGTGACCAGCAAGGTGAGACTGTGCTCAGTGACCCAACACAGTCTAACACAACCATCCATCATGAGTCAGAAACTCATCAGTAGATCTGCTGTGATGAAGCTGTGTGGATCAGTAGAGCTGCAGCTCATCCGACGGGCTTAGAGCCAATAATCTGCTGTTTTATTTAAAATGATACTGTAATAATTACCATATGTTAATGAATTAAATGTTAATGTAATTATACAGTTAATAATCTCGTAATGATCAGCCAGCTGTTTTTTCTCCAGTGGTAATGGGCGTGTCCTTCAGCTCATCATGTGACCTTTCACAGGTGTGAATAAACACCTGCTCACCTGGTCTGGTGTTAGTGGTGTTAGTGGCCTTAGTGGTCTTAGTGGTCTTAGTGGTGTTAGTGGTCTTAGTGGTGTTAGTGGCCTTAGTAGTGTTAGTGGTCTTAGTGGTCTTAGTGGCGTTAGTGGTCTTAGTGGTGTTAGTGGCCTTAGTAGTGTTAGTGGTCTTAGTGGTCTTAGTGGCGTTAGTGGTGTTAGTGGTCTTAGTGGTCTTAGTGGCGTTAGTGGTGTTAGTGGTCTTAGTGGCGTTAGTGGTGTTAGTGGCGTTAGTGGCGTTAGTGGTGTTAGTGGTCTTAGTGGCGTTAGTGGTGTTAGTGGTCTTAGTGGCGTTAGTGGTCTTAGTGGCGTTAGTGGTGTTAGTGGTCTTAGTGGCGTTAGTGGTGTTAGTGGTCTTAGTGGCGTTAGTGGTCTTAGTGGCGTTAGTGGTGTTAGTGGTCTTAGTGGCGTTAGTGGTGTTAGTGGTCTTAGTGGCGTTAGTGGTGTTAGTGGCGTTAGTGGTGTTAGTGGTGTTAGTGGTGTTAGTGGCCTTAGTGGTGTTAGTGGTGTTAGTGGTCTTAGTGGCGTTAGTTTTCTTAGTGGTGTTAGTGGTCTTAGTGGTGTTAGTGGTCTTAGTGGCGTTAGTGGTGTTAGTGGTGTTAGTGGTGTTAGTGGCCTTAGTGGTGTTAGTGGTCTTAGTGGCGTTAGTGGTGTTAGTGGTGTTAGTGGTGTTAGTGGTGTTAGTGGTCTTAGTGGCGTTAGTGGTCTTAGTGGTGTTAGTGGCGTTAGTGGTCTTAGTGGTGTTAGTGGTCTTAGTGGTGTTAGTGGTCTTAGTGGTGTTAGTGGTCTTAGTGGCGTTAGTGGTGTTAGTGGCGTTAGTGGTCTTAGTGGTGTTAGTGGTCTTAGTGGTGTTAGTGGTCTTAGTGGTGTTAGTGGTCTTAGTGGCGTTAGTGGTGTTAGTGGCGTTAGTGGTCTTAGTGGCGTTAGTGGTGTTAGTGGTCTTAGTGGCGTTAGTTTTCTTAGTGGTGTTAGTGGTCTTAGTGGTGTTAGTGGTCTTAGTGGCGTTAGTGGTGTTAGTGGCGTTAGTGGTGTTAGTGGCGTTAGTGGTGTTAGTGGTCTTAGTGGCGTTAGTGGTCTTAGTGGCGTTAGTTTTCTTAGTGGCGTTAGTGGTGTTAGTGGCGTTAGTGGTGTTAGTGGTGTTAGTGGTGTTAGTGGTGTTAGTGGTGTTAGTGGCCTTAGTGGTGTTAGTGGTGTTAGTGGCGTTAGTGGTGTTAGTGGCGTTAGTGGTGTTAGTGGCGTTAGTGGTGTTAGTGGTCTTAGTGGTCTTAGTGGCGTTAGTGGTCTTAGTGGCGTTAGTGGTGTTAGTGGTCTTAGTGGTCTTAGTGGCATTAGTGGTGTTAGTGGTCTTAGTGGTCTTAGTGGCGTTAGTGGTCTTAGTGGTCTTAGTGGTGTTAGTGGTGTTAGTGGCGTTAGTTTCACTCTATTCATTTCTCTCTGACTCTCTTCACTCCTTTCAAGCTCTTACTGGTTTCTCCTCTAATCTAAATGTTCATGACTTACTGAGATACTTCTGGTTTCTCTGCGTGTGAAGTGAAGGTCAGATTATTATAAGATCTTGTGGTGCTGTTTATCACTGACGAGGCTCAGTTCCTGGTGTTTGCTGGTGAATCAGACGGAATGAGAAATCACTCCTTCTCTTCCACTTTTCTTTTCTTTCCTGTGAGAATCCTAAAAGATCTGTCTTTAGCAGAGGTCCAGAGGTCACGTTGGGGTCATGCTTCGGGCCATGACTTCATCGTGGTGGTGATTCACAGCTGGACATCTCGCAGTCTGTATACGAACAATCTGTGCTCTCTTTCTCTCCTCCACATCAGTGTCACGTCTATCACCCGAGTCCTGAATGAGTCACGAGTCAGTACTTAGTTAATACTGATTCAGTCAGAGACAGAAGCTGTGGATTTAATCTTTACACTCACTCATACTGCAAAATTAAATATATCAAGAACTAATATACTGAGGTGTTTGTTTATTTATTTATTTATTTATGATTCTCTCCACAGATGTTGAGCTGGAGGCCAGAAGAGAGCAGGATGTACCATCAGGAATGGATAAGCCTCAGGTGAACATCTCGTTATTGTAGATAATGTTCAGATTTTCTCTGCAGGTCTTTTCATGTTTAATATAAAGTGTGTGTTCTTCTTTATTTTCCCTCTGGCTGAAATCGACAGCTGCAGTGTGTTCCTCTGTCCAGTAGGGGGCGCAGCAGTGCTGTGCATCTCTGCGTACACAGTTCTCCTCTACTCTTCTGTTTAAAACTTCACGTTACAGCCCAAGCAGCTGCATTAGCTCCGTATTAGAGTAGTTTACGGTTAATGAAGCAGTGTTTCAGTCTAAAAGCAGGACGACGAGGTTAGAAATGAAAACGAGTGCCAGGAAAGCTGCTTTGTGCTCTGCTCAGTTTATAAGAATTAATCAGTGTAATGGGTGTTTATGTGCCAGTGGTACATTTCTGTGTCCTTCTGTGTCCATCAGTGATCATTTTATCATTCTGAATCATAAAACTGTGAGGAAGTGAACAGAGGGATGGGAAACATCTTTAATTCCCAGGTAATGAAATGAATCCGCAGAGCGTTCGCGCCGAGTCTCCGCTTTACGTAGGAGAGATGAAGCACCACAACACGAGCTGCACTTACAGAGACGCTGACTCAGGACACCGGGCACTTTAATCTCACACACTCTTGTGGTTAAAGACTTCTTTAAGTGTTGAATGGTGCACAAGATCTCAGATTAATTCCAATCAAACTTTTATGTCACATACGTACAGATTACGACATGCAGTGAGACGATTTTTACGTCGTTATGTTAAACGCAGCCAGATTTTAATAAAGTGGACGTCAGTAGGAGGAACGCGGGACTCTGAATCCTTCAGCATGAACATCACCTACATTAACATGGACATAAACACCTACACACATTAATAAGGGATAAAGTTTAGGGATTTGTCATTAAGATGTTGTGTATGTGTCCAGGTGTTGAAGATCCAGGCTCGCTCAGCGTTGGTGTCGTGGTGTCGGGCTCCAGCAGCTCGGATACAGTCTGATGGAGCTTCAGTGGTCTGCAGTTATGAGCTGCTCCTCGCTGATAAAGGCTGTGACAGTAAATACAGAGTGGTGTACAGGTGACATCCAGCTTCATACATCTACTCTGCTTCAGGATTACTGATGAGCTTAAATCTCACCTCCACATGCACACTTACTGATTTAGGGGCAGAGCGATGGGATTCGTTACAAATAGATCAATGTATTTAATGATATTACAACATAAACTCTTTGGTTCACTTTAAACAGTCACCTAGAGTATGTAGGTGTAACTAGTTTGGTGGTTTTAATGGTAACACAATGTTAGATTTGTGCAGATTTGTCTGACTACTTAAGGTTAGATTTGCTCTATCTTACTATATTAAAGTGTGTTTATAGCTCCTGAGTGTCTCCGGGTGCAGAGACGCTCGTCTGTCCTTATCTGTCAGTTCTTGTAGATTAACAGCACAGTTGATGATGATAAACGCTGTACAGTGTTTGTTCAGTAGCTTTGTAGTAAAGGTGATGTGAATATAACTGGATGTTTTTTATGATTCAGTGGTGAAGAGCTGCAGTACACACTGACTGATCTGAGACCAGCAACAGATTACCACGTGAGGTGAGAGGCACGTGAAGCCACACACAACACCTGAGATCATTCTATGAGTGTTTATTAGCTGGAAGACTTAAGTGTTTTGTGTGTGTGTGTGTGTGTGTGTGTGTGTGTGTGTGTGTGTGTGTGTGTGTGTTTCAGGGTGAGTGCAGTGTGTAACTCTATAAAAGGTCCCCATTCGGAGACGAGGACCTTCACCACCCATAGCGCCCCTCCGGACACCCCGCTACCCCCCCGACTGTCACACCGCACCAAGAGTTCTCTGACTCTGCAGTGGAAGGTAACACACACACACACACACACACACACACACACACACACACACACACACACACACACACACTTTAATGAATCATTTATACATGCATTAAACTTGTGTAAATGGCTCGATTGTCTCTCAGCCTCCTGTAGATAACGGCTCTAAAATCACCAGCTACATTCTGGAGTGGAATGAGGTGAGCGGTCGTCATGACGACCTTATTCTATTGTTTTGTTATCACAGTAATGAATTAATAGAAGCTCAGTTTCTGTTTATTATTGTGTCTGTAGTCTGAAATGTCACAGTCGTGTGTTTCACACACTGAGCTGCTCCTGAAACATAACAAATAATTCATAACGATGCTTCATACAGGAGTTATAAAGAGCTATAATCACTAATTGCTATAACTGTAATTTAATAATATTATGGGATGGCTTTCAATAAAATCAAGACTTCATTATAAAATGCAGAAGTTTTAAAGTAAATTAAAGGATAAAATACTGCTGTTGTAGTGAGTGTGTAGTGAGTGTGTATAGTGTGTGTATAGTGTGTGTGTATAGTGTGTGTGTATAGTGTGTGTATAGTGTGTGTGTATAGTGTGGGTATAGTGTGTGTGTACAATGTGCATGTAATGTGTGTGTAGTGTGTGTGTATAATGTGCATGTAATGTGTGTGTAGTGTGTGTGTATAATGTGTGTGTATAATGTGCATGTAATGTGTGTAGTGTGTGTATAATGTGTGTAGAGTCTGTGTAGTGTGTGTATAGTGTGTGTGTGTGTGTGTGTGTGCGTGTGAGTTGATGGATGATGATGTGACACACACCTTTTTTGTTACAGGGGAAGAAGAACAGTGTGTTCAGAGAGTGTTATTTTGGACACCAGCGGCATTTTAAAGTCATGAGACTGTGTCCTGCTGTCAGCTACACGTTCCGTGTGGCAGCACTCAATGACATTGGATCCAGGTGTGTGTGTGTGTGTGTGTGTGTGTGTGTGTGTTTGCTTGTGTGTTTTATTAGGAATCATGTCAAATTTACAGGAAGTGTCAGTCCCCTCATAGTGTGTTTATAATACACACCGTTATAAAGTCTCTCTCCTGATTTTTTTGAATAACAGCTTATATTAAACACACACACACACACACACACACACACTCATACGCAGTGTGTCTTTTGTTCTTATGCAGTGGTTTCAGCCCTGAGGTGGTTTTCCACACCACAGGAAGTCTGCCTCAGATGCCTTTAGCACCGCGCCTGCTGCAGACCGGAGCGTCCTGGGTGGGGCTGGAGTGGAGCCGCCCGAGCAGCTACAGCCCGGATGAGGCGCTTACATACACACTCGAAATGCAGGATGAGACCAAGGTCTCACACACACACACACACACACACACGCACACACACACACACAGGTAGTAACATGCTGGTTTTGCCTGGAGAGATGCCTCAGTGACATGTGCACAGCTGTGACTCCCCCCCCCTCCCCCCCCACACACTGATGATGTGTCACCTGCTTACAGCAAACAGGTTCAGAACAAGTTCACACTCTTTATCATGCTGTCATTCATCACGACGCTGCACAGAAAACACACACACAAAAACTGTAGAAGTGCAGTAGGAGTACAGCATCACTATTAATGTAGGAGTACAACATCACTATTAATGTAGGAGTACAACATCACTATTAATGTAGGAGTACAACATCACTATTAATGTAGGAGTACAACATCACTATTAATGTAGGAGTTACAACATCACTATTAATGTAGGAGTACAACATCACTATTAATGTAGGAGTTACAACATCACTATTAATGTAGGAGTTACAACATCACTATTAATGTAGGAGTTACAACATCACTATTAATGTAGGAGTACAACATCACTATTAATGTAGGAGTACAACATCACTATTAATGTAGGAGTACAACATCACTATTAATGTAGGAGTACAACATCACTATTAATGTAGGAGTTACAACATCACTATTAATGTAGGAGTTACAACATCACTATTAATGTAGGAGTACAACATCACTATTAATGTAGGAGTTACAACATCACTATTAATGTAGGAGTTACAACATCACTATTAATGTAGGAGTTACAACATCACTATTAATGTAGGAGTACAACATCACTATTAATGTAGGAGTACAACATCACTATTAATGTAGGAGTTACAACATCACTATTAATGTAGGAGTACAACATCACTATTAATGTAGGAGTTACAACATCACTATTAATGTAGGAGTTACAACATCACTATTAATGTAGGAGTACAACATCACTATTAATGTAGGAGTTACAACATCACTATTAATGTAGGAGTTACAACATCACTATTAATGTAGGAGTTACAACATCACTATTAATGTAGGAGTACAACATCACTATTAATGTAGGAGTTACAACATCACTATTAATGTAGGAGTACAGCATCACTATTAATGTAGGAGTACAACATCACTATTAATGTAGGAGTTACAACATCACTATTAATGTAGGAGTTACAACATCACTATTAATGTAGGAGTACAACATCACTATTAATGTAGGAGTTACAACATCACTATTAATGTAGGAGTTACAACATCACTATTAATGTAGGAGTTACAACATCACTATTAATGTAGGAGTACAACATCACTATTAATGTAGGAGTACAACATCACTATTATGTAGGAGTACAACATCACTATTAATGTAGGAGTAAAACATCACCAATTATGTTGGTTTTACAACATCACTATTAATGTAGGAGTTACAACATCACTATTAATGTAGGAGTACAACATCACTATTAATGTAGGAGTTACAACATCACTATTAATGTAGGAGTTACAACAATCACTATTAATGTAGGAGTACAACATCACTATTAATGTAGGAGTACAACATCACTATTAATGTAGGAGTCAACATCACTATTAATGTAGGAGTACAACATCACTATTAATGTAGG
>NC_062542.1:17632059-17637059 GCF_022655615.1 Tachysurus fulvidraco | reverse complement strand
AGAAATGTCATTAAACAATAAAAATAATTCTTTTCAGCCGTAATGGAGACAGCACAATAATCACATGTGAACATGATCATCTCTGATCTGTGCTGTAATTTCTCATATTCTGCTCCACATCTTCTCAGTTCGGTCCATACACCAAGGTCCTGGAGGTGACGACTGCAGCAGGACCTCCGGGCCAGTGTGGGGCACCGGTCATTACCCTGACCTCACACTCCACTGCAGTGGTCAGCTGGGTGGTGGGTAATTCTCCACAGTTTGTGTGTGTGTGTGTGTGTGTGTGTGTGTGTGTATGTGTGTTTAATGAGTAGTGTATTTTAAAGTGCAGCATCTCTTCTGTGATTACCTTTATAAGTTCCCAGGTGTGAGTATTATTATATATCTACTAGTTGTAGTAGTTTTCACGCTTGAAATTATTTTTATTTTATTTTTTATACTTATTTATTCTTTAAGAAACATAATTTGAACTTTTTGAATGTTAGAGGAACAAGATGATAAACTTCAACACGTTTGTGTGTATTTCAGAGTACACACATAAACCTTTTTGCATTAGAGCTTTGTTGACTCTGTAACTCCAGAAGCAGCAGTTCCTCTGATTTTCTCTCAGACATGTTTACTGATTATTGTAGAGTCGAGGCTTACAGTCCTACATGACTTACAGATTTGGAGTAGATCCTGATTATCTTCTCCTCCTCCCATATAATGCACCTGGGTCATATTAAATTAGCACTAGCAGGTCTGTCAGCAGGAACATCACGATCCCTGAAGGTGGTCTTGCTGTTCCTCTGCATGTTTTATTTTCTCCTAATTCCTGCAGATGTGAGCTGCTTGTGAATGTTAATTACTGAGATTTGGGCTGTACCCGTTGTTTCCTGGAGACTGACACAAACTGTGATTTGTTTCATCAGACGGACGAGAGCTCAGGCGTGGACATCTCAGGATACCAGCTAGACTGGGGACCCGATGAGGACTCATTGGAACTGGTTTACAGCGGCACAGAAGCTTCCTGTGAAATCTCTGAGCTAGAGGCTGCAGTGAGCTACTGCTGTAGGATACAGGTACTGAATACTGACTAATGTACTGAATACTGACTAATGTACTGAATACTGACTAATGTACTGAATACTGACTAATGTACTGAATACTGACTAATGTACTGAATACTGACTAATGTACTGAATACTGACTAATGTACTGAATACTGACTAATGTACTGAATACTGACTAATGTACTGAATACTGACTAATGTACTGACACAGTTACTGAAATACTGACACAGTTACTGAAATACTGACACAGGTATTAAAATACTGACACAGTTACTGAAATACTGACACAGAACTTTTGCAAATCATTCAGATGAAAGATGTCACCTGCAGATCAATACAGATGTTATCAGTTGAATGAACAGAGACTTCAGAGTTAATATCAATTGTAGTTTTAACAGAAGCTTCTGTTCTTGTCACAAACACGATTAGTAAATTATTAAACTGACAATAAATCCTGATCACTCAGGCCACCAACCAGGCAGGGGCGGGGCCTTACAGTCAGCTGGCATGGTGTCGTACCCCAGCTTCCGCCCCCAGCACCATCAGCAGCCTGTACATACAGGATGGGCTCCACTCAGCCCCGGACATGGAGCCGTTCTGTCCCTCCACCTGCCTGGCGCTTGCATGGGAGGAGCCAAACTGCAACGGTCAGGAGATCACCGGCTACACCCTCACTGTCGGGGAGGAGCTAATAACTGTGGGTGTGGCTACATGCACCATCATCAGGAATCTGCAGCCTGATACAGAGTACAGGTGAGTGGAGGAACCTAAATATATGAGAACACTAGTAAATTTGAGACACACACACAGTGTGTAAGGGCTGCGTCAAGCGGACAGGATCAGGTCATGTGCTGCATGACGGAAACCAAAATGCTTCTTAGCGCCTGGATTTCCAGCTGAAGGCCGACTCGCATCATGAAGCACTCAGGAAGTCTGTGTGAGTTCAGTCTTCTCGTGTCCTGTGGACCTCAGAATGAGCACAGTATCTGATGATGTTCTGCTACATGAGCAGCAGCTCTCACTCCAGTCTGGGATCTCAGAGGAACCCAAGTCTGATGAGTCTGTAATAAGAGTCTGATATTTCTTATAGAAAATATTTAGCGTTTGGTTCTGTAGAGAAACACGATTTATTTAGTAGGTGTAAGTTATAATGTTTCTAATAACAGCTCATTCACAGGGATTACTGAGGTGTGTGTGTGTGTGTGTGTGTGTGTGTGTGTGTGTGTGTGTGTAGTGTGCAGGTAAGGGCAGAGAATGCCGTCGGTGCAGGTCCATTTGGACCGAGTCTCCTGGTCAGAACCAGGCCACTGCCCCCAAACCCCCCGAGACTGGAGTGTGGCAGTGCTGGACCACAGAGTCTGAAACTGCGCTGGGGCGACAGCAGCAAGAGTCCAAACACTGACACAGACACCACCTACATCCTACAGATGGAGGACAGGAACCAGAGGTACACACACACACACACACACACACACACACACACACACACACACACACACACACAGTATTAGTTTGTTAGTTATGATGTTACCTCTCTGTGATGCAAAATCCCCAAAAATCAAGAAGCCGTACATTATCTACTTACCTGAAAGATGACAAATGGTTACCGTGACGACTGCATCATCATTATTCTGTGATGACATCACTACATGGACGTTATTAGGCACTGGCATTGTTCCCTTAACTGTGATTGACAGCTCATATCAGCTTTAAATCACGGCTGTAAAGTCTCGCTGATGAAGAGTTCAACTTTAATTAACAGCAGATAACGAGACGATAACTAACGATATTTTTAATTAGACAATTATTTTAATTTCATTTATTTCATTATATCAATATATCAGAAAATGATTGTAATTTTAACACACAACTGATAAAAGGTGATGAAACACATTTAGTCTCTCTTTGTCCCTCTCTGCTTTGAGTTGTAATTGCTTATTGAGTAATCGCAGGTTTTCTGCATCAGGTTTGTTCCGATCTACCGAGGGCCGAGTCACACGTTTAAGGTTCAGCGTCTGAGTGAATCGAGTCGCTACAATTTCAGGATCCAGGCAGTGAGCGACGCAGGAGAAGGTCCTGTCTCTGAGATCTACTCCTTCACCACCACCAAGTCTGTGCCTCCTACACTGAAAGGTACTCAGGAAGGTTCTCAGGTTCAGCAGATGTGTTTATAACATTATTATAACACAGAATGATGACGTCAGTGTAAAAAGCTGTGACACGACACTGAGATTAACAGTAAATCTCTCAGGACATCAGCTTTTAATTCCCTCACAGCTAGTGAGATCGAATTAAACTCTTTTTGGGCATTTTTACATTTAGTAAAATTTGAGCTAAATTGTATGGAGTGAGTGTGTGTGAAGGAGTGAGTGTGTGAAGGAGTGAGTGTGTGAAGGAGTGATGTGTGGGTGAAGGAGTGAGTGTGTGTGAAGGAGTGAGTGTGTGTGAAGGAGTGAGTGTGTGAAGGAGTGATGTGTGTGTGAAGGAGTGAGTGTGTGTGAAGGAGTGAGTGTGTGTGAAGGAGTGAGTGTGTGAAGGAGTGATGTGTGTGAAGGAGTGAGTGTGTGAAGGAGTGATGTGTGGGTGAAGGAGTGAGTGTGTGTGAAGGAGTGAGTGTGTGTGAAGGAGTGAGTGTGTGAAGGAGTGATGTGTGTGTGAAGGAGTGAGTGTGTGAAGGAGTGAGTGTGTGTGAAGGAGTGAGTGTGTGTGAAGGAGTGAGTGTGTGAAGGAGTGAGTGTGTGTGAAGGAGTGAGTGTGTGTGAAGGAGTGAGTGTGTGTGAAGGAGTGAGTGTGTGAAGGAGTGAGTGTGTGTGAAGGAGTGATGTGTGTGAAGGAGTGATGTGTGTGAAGGAGTGATGTGTGTGAAGGAGTGATGTGTGTGAAGGAGTGAGTGTGTGTGAAGGAGTGATGTGTGTGAAGGAGTGATGTGTGTGAAGGAGTGAGTGTGTGTGAAGGAGTGAGTGTGTGAAGGAGTGATGTGTGTGAAGGAGTGAGTGTGTGTGAAGGAGTGATGTGTGTGAAGGAGTGAGTGTGTGTGAAGGAGTGATGTGTAAACGTGTAGTCAGTCATGTGGAAAGACTTCAGCTCATGGGCTGAAACTCGTGTCAGTAATTTTATTTCTCTTCTTCTGCTGCATTCAGCTTTCTTTAGGTAAAAGGATCACTGCTGAAGGTTTTGACGCGTGTGTGTGTGTGTGTGTGTGTGTGTGTGTGTGTGTGTGTGTGTGTGTGTGTGTGTGTTTTCTCTCTGCAGCTCCTCGAGTTTCCCAGCTGGAGGGTAATGCGTGTGAGGTGAGCTGGGAGAACGTCCCACCCATGAGAGGAGACAGAATCAGTTACGTGCTCCAGGTTCTGGGAGGCAGAGAGTCAGAGTACAGACAGGTACTGAGTCAGTCTGAGCTAAAAGTCACTACCATCAGGGCAGACCAGTGTGTCTGAGTACATATAACCTTTATAAACAGCTTATAGTCAGTCTGACTCACAACACAGCTGTCACTGATACTCACACACACCAACATTCACTACACACACTAATATAACGGTGTGATATTCAGTAGTGATTCTGTGGTGATGCTGAAACACTGACGCAGTCTCCATCAGGGGAAACATAATTACACTGAATCATCAAGCTGCTGGAAAATAAAATGAAGTTCAAGTGTACTGTCACTGGTCATGTCACTGATGACGTCACTGGTCATGTCACTATGATGTCACTGATGATGTCACTGGTCATGTCACTGATGTCACTGGTCATGTCACTGATGATGTCACTGGTCATGTCACTGGTCATGTCACTGATGTTACTGATCATGTCACTGATGATGTCACTGGTCATGTCACTGATGATGTCACTGGTCATGACACTGATGATAGTACTGGTCATGTCACTGGTCATGTTGCTGATGTTACTGATGATGTCACTGATGATGTCACTGATGATGTTTATCG
>NC_062542.1:17614559-17629559 GCF_022655615.1 Tachysurus fulvidraco | reverse complement strand
GCTGGTTGTGTGTCCTCAGGTGTATAAGGGAGAGGACGCGGTGTTCCAGCTGTTCGGGCTGCAGTGGAACACGGACTACCGTCTGCGTGTGTTTGTGTGCAGACGCTGTGCAGACACCTCACAGGAGCTGTGTGGATCCTTCAGCCCGTCCACTCACTTCTGCCCTCGTCGTGTCGTCTCATCTCTCAGCGTGGACACGGGATCCGTCGCCTCGTCCTCGGCAAAAAAGCTCTCAGACGAGCAGTTCGCCAGCATCATCGTAGTGGGCGTGGCCTCGCTCTCCATCTTCATCGCGTACCTGCTGCAGCTCCTCATCTAAGAACAGACATGAAAGCAGCTACCAGAAAAACCTTCTGTCTTTTTATATTCTCTTCCTGCCTTTTTTTGTCTGTTGCTTTTTATATGTTTAAACTTTGTTTCTTTGTTGCACAGATTTTTAAACTACAAACTTTACGTAAAGTGATAAAGTATTTTTTATATGTTTTCCAATTTTTTAAAAAAGAGAAAAGTTTCTAAATCAGAGCGTTTTTTTTCCCCCTGAACAGTTTCATATAAAACCTTAAAACGACTTCATATTTTTATATTTTTTACAAAGTGTTGATGTGATCAGCTTTAACACAGCGGCCATGAGGACGTGTCCTTATTATTTTACAGTCGTGTGCTAAATTAGTTCACTTTCATATCCACATTAAAGCCGCGTTTTTTTACATTCGCTTTTTAAACTGAAGCTTTTTTTACTGTAAAGAGAGGAGTGGAGGTGATGGAGCACAGGTACAAGCGAGAGCCGTCGTATTTAATATAAACGCTCTTTAGACTCATCAGTTACTGAGACTGACTTTATTTGTGTCAGAGATTTTCTCTGCGGTCGTACAGAAGTGTGAAAGGGAAATGCGACATCTTTTTATTATTATGAATATAATTATTATTAATATCCTTATTAGGTCCTTATTAACAGAAGCAGCCTCCTGTTGGCCAAAGACTTTCTTTTTTATTCTCATTGGCGATTTAACAGCAAACTGAAGTGAATGTTCGCAGCTCAGGGACTGAAGGGCCCCGATTTCTGACCAGTGAAAGCAGCAGTGAGATTTTCCTCCTGTGCACAAAGACTTTCTGTAAAAAAAAACAACATTTCAACCTTTTTGCTATTTCAGAGTTTCTTGGTAGCGTTTAACTTTAGCTGAAACTACGTTAATGCAGTACATGGAAAATGTTTACTAGCTCAATCAGACCTTACCCAAAGTTAGCTTTGTCAGCTAGCAGGTGAGGTTTATTTATACTATATATTGCATACAGTACTTTATAATGCAAATCACAGTGCAATCTTTTGTTTATTTATTTCTTTAAAGAAAATCAAATGAACTGTCATATTCAATATTTTCCTCATGTAGCATGTCTTTTTATGGTTATGATGACTTTTTTTTCCGATATAGAGCAATAATCTTTAACTATTAACCTGTTTATGTCCTCAGATATGTGTATTGTTCAGTCATACGCTGTTTTTACTCCAGTTTATTTCTGATTTAATTCATCAGATGCTGATTTCTGTACTACAATCTACCAGTTTCTGATTTCACCTCTGATAAGCAAGTTAAAGCCAACGTTTATCCTAATATTCAGTAGAATATACACACACACACACACACACACGTATGTATAGAACATATATGTTTCTGTATGTATGAATGTAGTCATTTTCCTTTTCTCTTTCTGTCTGTCTTTAATATCAGTTCAGTCTCCAGTTTATATTACAGTCTTCTAACATTCCAGTTTGTTGTTTCTTGTTTATTTTGAAGCGGTGCGACGTGACGCTGTGAGCTGAAGTCATAATGAGATGTAAAACTTGAAGTGGAAACACTTGAACACTTTTCATTTCAATCCCCCAAAAGATCCAAACCCACAGGTTTTCTTACTGTTTTTTAAGAAATGAAACCTTAAAATGTTTTCAGGTCATTAATTTAAAGTTTTTTTTTGAGATGACGATTAAAGTCCATCACAGACACGGTCGATGAGAATCATTCCACTCTGTCAGAAATATAATCATGTCACATTTATTGTTGTAAATTATAATCATAGCCATTATAAAAATCCTTCCCGTATCAGTTTAATGTATAGAGTTGAAGTAATAGCCTTTGTATTTAAGATGATTATGTATCTGTAGCATATATGTAATATATTTATACACAATAAATTTTAAACATTTCTGAATATGAATTCATGCAATGGCTTTGTCGTATTTTTAACACATGAAAAACCTCAGAACACAAACACGTCACTGACGACTTTCTTTTAGAGAAAATGACTTTGCTACTGAATTTTTTTGTCATAACTTTTTCAGCTCAAAGAAAAACACTAAATCTTACAGACTAACTTCATTAAAGCGAATCACAGGTTTACAGCAACTACAAAGATGAAATTTGAGGAATATTTATTTTAAAATTGTCTATAAAGAGCAATAAACATTAGAAAGTTCAGCTTATGATGTCCTTTATTGTCCTGCTTTCCAAACAGTTTATGGTTGGAACCTTTCCAGAAAAAGGAACCGGGTTCCACACAGAACTCCACAGATATGCTAATGCTTTAAAGTCTCTAATGTGATGTCCGTGTCAAATCTAAGGTGCCAAGACTTTTGCACAGTGTTGAAGATCTACCATGAGCTGAAGGTTTTCTGTTTGATGTATTTAAGCAGATCGGACGTCTGAATGGTGTCTAATCAGGCAGCAGGATTGTGTTTCCCTGCTTTAGGGTACAATTAGCTGCAGCGCTTCATCTACAGTGCTCACTTTGACCTCCAGTAACTCACAAGGTTTAAGGCATTTTTGTGTAGACGATTTTAAACTAAATACATATAATAAAAATCACTGTATAAAAAAGTGCTGATGTGAAACCCTGTGGCTTTAATTAGTATCATCTCAGTCTGATGGGATAAATCTGCAGTGCAGAGCTGCTCTTCACTTCTATAGATGGATTATTAGCAGTTCAGGGTTTTGATGACGATGATGATGATGATGATGATGATGATGATGATGAGTTTCACTTGGAATAATAATAATAATAATAATAATAATAATAATAATAATAATAATAATAATTGACTGGAATAATTATTACAGATATGAAATGATGATTTTATGTTATCAGCTTCATCCTGAACCTCTCAGTGATTTTAGCCCACTATAAAAAGCTTGACGGCTGAAAAGAGTTTGTGTATAAATCCTCTTGCCTCCTCTGGAACCTCAGCCCTCAAAGCTGAACCCACTCCTCCTCCATCATGTGGTTCCACTGGACTCGTTCCACACTGGACAGTTCTCCGAATTCAGCACGGTCAACTTCAAGCGCTCTTGAGTGCATCTCACCCCGAAGAGTCTGCAGGCCATCATCCGGTACTTCTTGGACATGATGTTGTAGAGAATGGGGTTGATGGCTGCGTTGAAATAAAACATAACGAAGGAGACGAGGTTGCAGTACTCGCTGATTTGAGTAATTAGTGGAGAATTAGCTTCAGATGATTTGGAGAACAGATAGCGGCCCAAGTGGAATGGCAGCCAGCAGAGAACGAATGCAAAGACCACCACCGCTGTGAGCAGAACATGGAGAGGAAACATTAGAGGACTTGATAATAACCACGAATAACCACAAGAGCCTCAGATATTTCAGAATGTAACAATGTAAGTGGATCTCTCACCTAACATCTTCACTGTCTGCGTGTTGTTTTTGTCTCGACTTGACACAGGTCCTACTGGGTTCTTCCTCCTCCTCCACAGAGTCCGGCTGATGAGGCTGTAGAGCACAGTGAGGCACAGCACAGGCAGGAAGAAGAACACACTGGAGATCCACACCATGACGGTGAGCAATCCAGACCGGATCGCATGCTCAGTCGCTTTGCACTCGTTGGTCACATGTGGGTCGGTACCGTTCTCGTGCTCAACACCCACCAGAGCAAAGATGGGTCCTGCACTGCACAGAGCCACGAGCCACAGCAGTAGGATGAGCGTCTTCACACGTCCACGGGTCACCAACACTTTGGCCCGGAGCGGGAAGCAGATGGCCATGTAGCGCTCCACGCTCAGCGCCGTGATGCTCAGCACTGCTGAATAGGTGCAGCTCTCACTGATGAACTGGAAGAGCTTACACAGATGTTCACCAAGGTTCCAGGGCCGGTAGCGCCACACCCGATACAGGTCCAACGGCATGCACAGGAAGATCAGGAGGTCCGACAGCGCCATGCTGCACAGGTACAGGTTAGTGGTGGTCCGCATGTCCTTGTACTTCAGCACCACCACGATGGTCAGCAGGTTTCCGCTCATCCCAACTAGGAAAAGTAGTGAGCAGGTCACCGTGATGCCAGTCAACACTGGCACAGGATAGAGATGGACCGGGTATTCAAGGTCCAAGTCCAAATCTGTCTCTGTTGTGTTGTCCGGCGTTTCCACGACGCACAAACAGGTGGACGCGTTCGTCCAGTTAGTCATAATGATGCTCTTTTAAAAAGAAGTGTTCCGTTTCATCGACTTTCACAGCGTTGTAGCTCACAGGAGCTCGGAAACAAAATATCTAACAAAATTACACAACATCAAATAAAATAGAATAAAATTAAATCAGATTTATCTCCGAGCGCAGAGACTCTCTCTCTCTCTCTCTCTCTCTCTCTCTCTCTCTCTCTCTCTCTCTCTCTCTCTCTCTCTCTCTCTCAAGAAATACAGTTTATAATTAACGCTACATAGAAAATTGCAACATTCTTCCCATAAATACTTCATTCATACACAAACACACAAACACACAAACACACAACACACCTCTGCACTCTGAGAGACTAAAAGCGCACTGCGCACAGAACAAACCATAGTGGAGCTCCGAGCGCGCGCGCGCACACACACACACACACACACACACACACACACACTCACACACACACACACACACACACACACACACACACTCACACACACACACTCACACACACACACACACACACACACACACTCACACGCACACGCACACACACACACACACACACACACACACACACACACACACACACACACACACACACACACAGACACACAGACACACACAAATGACAGAAACCCTTAGCTGCTGTGTATAGATAGAGGTTTCTCTGAATCTCTGCTCACTTTAATCATCATCTTCCTCCTCCTCCTCCTCCTCCTCCACCTGAGCATCTTCCCTCCAGCAGCTCTGAGCTCCATCCTGAAGTGAGCATCACTAAGTAACACTCTCTTAAAAGGCTACGCCCTCTGGAGTAAGCACTCTGTAGGGGTCAGTGTGCACTTTTACTTCATCTCTCAAACACCATAAGCAGAACATCTCTAAGGTTATGAAGGTCTGGACCGAGAGGTGACACACAACAAGACGGATCTAGAAAAAGGTCTGATCCAAAAACATGCAGATTCAGAAGCCATCGCGTCTCTCTGTAAACAATCAAATACTGAAGAGATTCTTCTCCTTCTCACAAACTGGGTGTAGAATTACTGCTATGAATTAAAACCGTCTTAAAGAGATTTAAATAAAGAGCTCTGTAATTCCACTAGGGGGCGAAAGAAAGCAATAAACTAGGTTCCATAAATATAGATTCATGGAAAAGAAAGAGGAATTTAAAAATTATTTTAGAAAGTTTACCACAGGGGGGCGCCATAATTCAGTAATTCACCTTAATCTCGTCTATTTACTGAGGCTCAGAGCTGATCCTCAGTGACGTCACTGAGCTCTAAGGATCATCTGGGTGGAGCTGAATGATGACATTTTTCTCGCACTGGGTGAAGATCAGGTATTTATTGTCTCAGTAAAAGTGTTTTGTAACTGTTGCTCACATTAGTGCTGTGTGTGTGTGTGTGTGTGTGTGTGTGTGTGTGTGTGTGTGTGTGTGTGTGTGTGTGTGTGTGTGTGTGTAATGTTGGTGTGGTTGTATAAGGAAGATGTGCATAAAGGATCTTCAGCAGTAAAGTCCTTGTGTAATCAGATCTATCTTTGTGAACTTGAACCCTGCTCACAGATCTTTACACCAGGGCGTGGCCCAATACCAGGACTGTCTCTGTGGGTGAGACTCAGAAGTCCTTTCTTCTGCCTTCTTCATCACTTCCTGTTAAAGTTCACAAGTAAACAATAGGTAGAAATGAGGAGGAGATAAAAATCCAGTTACTGAGACACACAGGTCTTAATTTTGTGTCTTAACCAGTGTGATATTTATTTAGCTTTTTATTCAATTTACACCCATTTCCTCAAACCCCAAAAGAACCCAGTAAGAACAAATTAAAAAAAAAACATAACATAATTACGACTATCCTGTGCTTTAATTGTGCCATAAAGATGGAGTCAGTAATGTGTAGCTGTCTGTGTCGCTTATTGCTCCTCACTCTAATCAAGAATCTCAGTGTCAGGAGAGACATCTTCGATCATACACATTTAAATCAGAATACCTATAAATTTTGTGTGTGTGTGTGTGTGTGTGTGTGTGCGTGTGTATTCTGTAGCTTTACAGTTTATCTTCAATAGAACTCAGAATCCAAACTCTGCTCCATCATGACAATGCCCTTGTGCACATGGAGACATGGTGTGGAGGTGAAGGTTGTAGTGAAGAACTCAAGTGTTCTGCACTGAGCCCTGACTCTGACTCAACACCACTGAACATTGACTGAACCCCAGACCTCCTCACCAACATGTGTCTGATCTCAATAATGCTCCTGCAGCTGAATGATCACTAATCCCCACAGACACAATCTAACATCTAATGGAGGACCTTCCAGATGAGTGGAGATGATTAGAACAGGGAAGGGAATAAATCTGTAACGTCATGTTCAACAAGAACAAACAGCATTTGGCCAAATGAACATAAACACTGATGAAGTCTGATGAAGTCCTGCATGTGGTCATAACCACAGAGACTGTTACAGATGCTCCTGCTAAATGTCTGAAACTAACCACTGCTGAGCACAACTCCTTTTATACTGACATACAGTACAGTATATCCTACTACATAAACAAACAAACAAACAAACAAATAAACAAATACGAAAAATATTTTCGCAATAGCCTCAACAAATAATATTAATCCCTATAACAGTGTTTCCATTATTATTCTAATGCCTGTATGTGTGTGATGGTCAGGCACACACACACACACACACACACACACACACACACACACACACACACACACACACACACACACACACAGACATACAGACATACAGACAAACACACACTGTGCACTGTACAGTTTTTTATTTAATACAAAGAACGGACATTATATTCTTATTAATATTTAGCTTCGACAAACTGTATATTTGGTCATTTATTCTAGTTTTGTTATTTTATTGTTGTTTTGTTTTTGTTCATTTTAATTATTTCGCTTTTCCGGAAGTCATAATGACATTATATCGTTTCAGGAAACGTGCACGCGGAACACGGCATGACGGCCAGTGAAGCGCGTGCACGACGGGGTTTTGGGCGCGTCCCCGCTGTGAGGAAGAGAAGCGCAGAGCAGAAAATCCTGTGGAGAAAGTTTCCGGATGGTCAGAAGTTGTGACTGAGTTTCTTCTGAGGTTAGTTTCTTCTCTTTACCTTCTTGTGTGTTTATTTCACACTGTTGTGTGTTTATTTCGGTGTCGTGTGTTTATTTGATGGTGAGATGAAAGCTGAACGCGTGTCATGACGGGTTTAGTAACAGAGTATCCGAGGTTCCTCTCCCTGGTTCCTTACAGAACACACACACACTGGTTCCTTACAGAACACACACACACTGGTTCCTTACAGAACACACACACACTGGTTCCTTACAGAACACACACACACTGGTTCCTTACAGAACACACACACACTGGTTCCTTACAGAACACACACACACTGGTTCCTTACAGAACACACACACACTGGTTCCTTACAGAACACACACACACTGGTTCCTTACAGAACACACTCACTGGTTCCTTACAGAACACACACACTGGTTCCTTACAGAACACACACACTGGACTCGTGGTGACTTCCAGCTGAAACACATGATGTTTGTCCCTCATTGAGGAATCATTCATTCCTGTACTGTGACTTTCACATGATGACGTGGATCTTCACACATCAGTTCTCAGAAGAACTTTAAACACTCTTTGTGTCTGGACTTCAGCAGCTCCGACAACTAACTAACAAATCAGAACTAACCAGCAGTTCCTGTTTGACCAGTTTACTGCTAGTTTAATTGCACAAGCAGTGAGGAGACGTGTGATGACTGATGACATCTCAGGCAGAAGAGTTTATTTATTTATTTATTTATTTATTATCTGTTTATTTAGTGCTCACTTTATCGGACTTTTTCTGACACCCGTTTGCTTTGCACCAATAAGAAAGCAGAAATAGTAGAATGAGACGAGTGGAAGTGGAGTAGAGCTGGACCAAGTTCTCCTCAGTGATGTACAGAACATGGAAACTTCATTCAACATCTGTGTTTCTCTAATTATGGTTTCTTTTAGATGTTGCCAGATGTTGAACTTTTGGTTCATTTGTTTTTTACATTTTCTAACATTTACGAGTGACACGAGTGACGTCTGTAGAACAACACATTAAACTGTGGCTGAGAAATCCTTCTTGTCCAGAATGATTGCTGGTGTTTGGCCACAGATTCTGTCAGTCATCTTCTAGCCAAGCCACGTGAGATGGTGAACACGTGTGTGTGAATCAGTCAGAGGTCAGAACTGTTAGTTATACAGCAGAACATGACAGAAATCTAACCCTTATACGTAGTGTCCTATTCCCTGGTCTCTACATCTACTATATGTTTGTAAGAGCAATGCATTGTGGGATTTCAAGGACACACTGAATCTTTGGACCTTGAGATAATATGAACTCCAAAACATCTCTCAAACCTCAACCTTCAATTACACTGGTCACACTCAAGCCCCGCCCACTTCCCTGCTGATTCACATTATTGAATCTTATGAACAAACGATGGATTATTAATGTATGTGCTTTAGACTCTGTTCGCCTGTTCAGAGTAAATACAGAACAGGAGTGATGTGTGTTGACTTTGTGGGTTTGGGTAAGATTGTGTGTTCTATGGAAAAACTTAAGAGCTGGAGTGGTTCAGCAGCACCAACTCTCTCTGTGTGTGTCTGTGTGTGTGTGTGTCTGTGTGTGTGTGTGTGTGTGTGTGTGTGTGTGTGTGTGTGTGTGTGTCTTTGTGTGTGTGTCTTTGTGTGTGTCTTTGTGTGTGTCTTTGTCTGTGAGAGTGTGTGAGAGTGTGTGAGAGTGTGTGAGAGTGTGTGTGAGAGAGTGTGAGAGAGTGTGAGAGAGTGTGAGAGAGTGTGAGAGAGTGTGAGAGTGTGAGAGTGTGTGTCTGTGTGTGTGTGTCTGTGTGTGAGTGAGTGTGAGTGAGTGAGTGAGTGTGAGTGAGTGTGAGTGAGTGAGTGTGAGTGAGTGTGAGTGAGTGTGTGAGAGTGTGTGTGAGAGAGTGAGTGTGTGTGTGAGAGTGAGTGTGTGTGTGAGAGTGAGTGTGTGTGTGTGTGAGAGTGTGTGTGAGAGTGTGTGTGAGAGTGTGTGTGAGAGTGTGTGTGAGAGAGTGTGAGAGAGTGTGAGAGAGTGTGAGAGTGTGAGAGTGTGTGTGTGTGTGTGTGTGTGTGTGTGTGTCTGTGTGTGAGTGAGTGTGAGTGAGTGAGTGTGAGTGAGTGTGAGTGAGTGTGTGAGAGTGTGTGTGAGAGAGTGTGAGAGTGTGTGTGTGAGAGTGAGTGTGTGTGTGTGAGAGTGAGTGTGTGTGTGTGTGTGAGTGTGAGTGAGTGTGTGAGAGAGTGTGAGAGAGTGTGAGAGAGTGTGAGAGTGTGTGTGTGAGAGTGAGTGTGTGTGTGTGTGAGTGTGTGTCTCCCCCCTGGCAGATTCAGCAGGTGAAAATAATACACAGCGATTGTAATTGAGTCCCAGACTTTTGATGTACTTATTAAAGTGTTCTCTCTCCTCGGGGAACTGAAACACACTTAAGCTGGATGTTATGAGTGTAAATATGAAACTATTGGCTCATGTGTTTTTGTACACAAACACGTTCCTGTTCATATCAGTGTGGGTGTGTCCTGGTTACATGATTGATTCCTGGTGATTACAACTGTTTTATCTGGTTACAGAATTAGGCCTGTTTGTGGTTTGTTCTTCTGAATAAACGTAAAGGTTCTTAGTCGGTTTGTAAAACAGAGAAGTAAAGCTAAGAGCCCGGAGGAACCCCGCTCTCTAAGTGTGTGGATGATAATGTGGTGTAAAGAAGTGGACATGATCTTAAAAATAAGTGTACGGTTCTGTGTAACCGAGCAGAAGGTTGTGAGTTTAAATCCCAGCACTGCTGCCATTGGGTTCTTCTCCTGCTCATCCTCACACCAGGATAAAGTGATCTTCACTAAAACACTACTGATAATGTCTCACGTGATCACGTTACTGATAGAAAGTTCCTGAGGTAGATCTCTTGAAGCAGACACATTGGCACAGACGAGTCCTTTTACTTTTTTACCCCTAAAGGCCCTGAGGTGTGAATTCAGCCTCAGGTGTTTTTTTAAAGTAAAGCAGGTGATTAAATGTAATTTAGTTTGATTTATGATTAGAGCTGTGACTGAGGATCCACCCAGAAATTACACAGATTTAACATGGGATCTGTACATTCCTTACACAATGCTCATAGAAGACTGTACATACATACACACACACACACACACACACACACTCGCTGACCTCTGAGTCTTATGTGTTTTGTCTTCATTAGAAGATGACAGAAAGTCACTTTGTAGTGAACGTTCACTCGTATTAAAGGTCTCAGCTTTATAACAGCGGAGCTGCTGAGGTCACAGATCACAAAGTGCTGATTAATTCTCTGTACCAGAAGCTATGACAGTAGAACAGCTTTACATTAATGCTCTTGTTTCTATAGCAACAGCTCATTCACAGGATTACATTCACATAAACAGATTAAAAAAAGCTTTCATAGCTCCCCTCTAAAAGTGCTTGGTGATTTCAGCCTCCCCTCTGACAAGCTTCGATCTTCCCTCCTGACTCTTCTCCTGGACTTACAGACATGACTTCTACCCCACTACACGTCTCCGATCATCACCTGGTATCCTTCACCATCACTCTCACCCCCTCACTCTTACCTGCTGCAACCGTCACTCTGTCTCCCCCTCCACACACACCGTGAACACACACACACCGTGAACACACACACACTGTGAACACACACCCCGAGCAGTGGGCAGCCATTTATGCTGTGGTGCCAGGGGGAGCAGTTGGGGGGGTTCGGTGCCTTGCTCAAGGGCACCTCAGTCGTGGCCGGCCCGAGACTCGAACCCACAACCTTAGGGTTAGGAGTCAGGCTCTATAACCATTAGGCCACAACTGCCCCATTTTTTTTTTTAAATAAAAATGGTGCATGGTGGCTCATGCTGTTGTGACCACATGACATGTTATAAATTAAACAGCGTGACATTTTCTTAAAATCACTGATGCTGAGTCACTTCAGAGGTCCAGATGAATCATGACTCTTTCTCCCTAAAGGAAGATCGGTGTGTTTTACATCTGCAGTCTTCATTCCAGTGAAGCTGTAAATTTGTCAAAATGCTTCTTTGTGTTGGAACTGAGGGTTAAAGTCCATCATTAAATAGATATTAAACAGACACAAATATAAAACAGTTATTTAAATAGTGAGAGAAAAAAGATCTCAAATCTGATCTTAGGACCTTCTGTCCAGTTCCCCAACACTGTAGTGATGCAGCTAAAAGCTCCAGTTACTTTAGACTCACCTGAAGGTTCTGTTGAATCCACACACCATCAGAGACTCATGACTCCTGATTCCTCAGAACAAGTCGTTTCATCCCTAAAAGACTCGAACACATTTATAAATATATAAACTATAATAAAGGTTTAACTATTGAACGGACCTCGGGATTTGTAAGTTTGGAGTAAACCGATTCTCTTCTTATAATATTGTTAATAAATACTTTATTATGTGCCTGTAGTTCACCGGTAGTCGTGTTGTGATGGTGCAGACAGTGAAAAGCTCGTCATGTGTTTAACAGAGTAATTGAACCTTGGATGTTTTCACCTCACTGCTCTAGTTGGGATTAAATGCAGTTCATAAAACTCACCACAAGGAGGCGGAAATCTTCAGGAGTTTCTCCCAGCTGCTGCCTAAATGCACAGACTTCATGACTTTATGATTTCAGGAATGCAGTTGTTCCTGATCTCAGAGTTGATGAGTCATTTCTGTGACCTGGTGAATTGAGTGTCATGCTCTTCACTGTGTTGTCAGGGATGTGAGATGGTCTCCACCTTTGTTGGTTTACTCGGATGTTCTCCAGAACAAACCAGTAAAATTCTTTGTTTGCTGCAAGACCATAAAGTAATAAAAGCCTTGAGGGACATTGTGCTGCATTCCTCCTGTTAATACATCACCAGCACAAAGGTCTTGAGCAGATAATGGAGCTCTGTGTTCTGTACACACACTCGTGTGATCAGAACCTGAACCTGGGTGGATCTGATCTTCATCTGGACACGATGGAGAAAACAGGAAGTGAATATTTGGACTGAAGAGTTTTTATGTTAATTTCCTGATGTTCTGAATCTAAAGTACGACAATTTTTAATGATCAATAAAAGAGGAAATTGTTTGTTTGTTTGTTGGATTCTTGGCCAATATATGACAGTATAAATCATAAATAAGTGCTTACGTATATTTATTATATTTATTTATTACATAATTAAAACACTTTCATCTTTAAGGTTCTTGTCTTGTTTCAAGAGAAAACTGCAATTTAAAGCTGTGTTTTTTTGCTTTAAATGTAACTCATGAACCAGCAGAATAACTTCTGTAGTGAAATTCCAGTCCTACCTCCTGACCCTCTAATTGGCTGAAAAACATGAGTGACAGGAAGGACATCTCATTGTCTCCGCCCCCTCAGCCATGTGACTGTGTGTCTCAGCCCCCAGTGTCGCCTCCCACTGAGCTCCAGTACAGAAGCTGGGTATCTGTCTCAGTGTGTGTGTTAGTTATATAAGGCTCTATATAAGGATTTATTTTGTTCTTTCTGACTGGAAAGAGAAAAACACACACACACACACACACACACACACACACACACACACACACACAATGGAGGTTTCTGTGCTGGTGCCAGAGCAGGTCAGTGGACGTTTCTTCATTTCAGCTCAGTGTCACATCTCACACACACACCCAAACACTGTCTACTGGATTACAACTTTGCTTCGATGTGTTTGGAAATATTTGTCTGTGTGTGTGTGTGTGTGTGTGTGTGTGTGTGTGTGTGTGTGTGTGTGTGTGTGTGTGTGTGTGTGTGTGTGTTACTACTTTACTTACTGTGTGCATCATGACTATGAACAGAATGTCATTTTTTTTGTGCAACTGAAGATATGCAGTGAGAATGAGATGGTTTCTCCTAAGCACTGTGTGTGTGTGTGTGTGTGTATGTGTGTGTGTTTTATCAGTGTGGGTGTGTGCATGATTCATTGCATTGTATGTCTAATGTACTGAATTTTAGATCATACGTGACTTGTGCGTCTGCATGTCTCTTCTGTGTTCTAATGATGTAATAAATCTTTAATGAATGAAATGAAGTTTAAATGTAGAATTCTGTAAACAACCTGCTCTGTGTTCTACTGGATTTAAACCTGTTGTACTTTAAAACTCTGAAGATGAAAAAAGATGAAAGAGAAATGAGCTTTAGTGAGGGGCAGCTCTGAGGGTGTGTGTGGGGGTGTGGGTGTGTCTGAGGGTGTGTGTGTGGGTGTGTCTGAAGGTGTGTGTGAAGGTGTGTGGGTGTGTCTGAGGGTGTGTGTGAAGGTGTGTGTGAAGGTTTGTGTGTGTGTGTGTGTGTGTGGGTGGGTGTGGGTGTGTGTGAGGGTGTGTGAGGGTGTGTGTGTGTGAGGGTGTGTGTGTGTGTGAGGGTGTGTGGGTGTGGGTGTGTGTGAGGGTGTGTGAGGGAGTGTGTGTGAGGGTGGGTGTGTGTGGGTGTGTGAGGGTGTGTGAGGGTGTGTGAGGGTGTGTGGGTGTCTGTGTAATCTTATTTATATATTTATATATAATATTTATTCCACACTCTGAGATCCCAGAAGGTTTGATTACAGATGTGTCTGAAGGTGTAGAACCTTGTTTAGTGCAGAACCCTTTAAAGAACACTTGACAAACACCTTTATTAGTCACCAGGGCAGTGTGGGGTAGTAATAATAATAATAATGTTCTACTCTAAATGCTGTATTCTCCCACTGATCTTACTTCAGTCTGATATGAAGAAGGCAGCATTGTGACGTGATGTAATGAAGCATTATAACAGGTGGTGATATGATTGTGATCTCCGTCCTGTCACGACTCACCTCACTGTTCACTTTACAGTAAACTGACATTTAGTTTTATCAGTAAATTCATAAACATCAGGATTATTCATTATCAGATTAGAGCTGAACGGAGACGTGTGTGTGAATCTGTACTCCTGTAACTCTCAGTCCTCAGTTAACACATCTCTTAAGGCTTCATATAGGCTTCATACAGGCTTCATACACACTTCATGCACACTTCATAACCCGCTACATACACACTTCATACACACTTCATACATGTTTTATTAGATGTATACTAAACTTACTCTTTGGTTTGATAAAAGCTTTATTCAGAAAGCTCAGAAAGCCTTAGTGCTGTCAGACATGTGTGTTGTAATAAGTTGTGGTGTTGTGTTTACACACACACACACACACATACACGCACACACACACACACCCTCACACATATAATAAGTCGTGGTGTTGTGTTTATCTTCGTCTCACACTTCTGCATTAACAATATAAAACATAATTCTTTGAACACTGATGTTGCTGACACAGTGTGTGTATCTGTAATGAGTCTGTCTGTGTTTTTGCCCTGTTTCTGTCTGCTGTCTTGCCCTGCTGTTGATTGGTAGCTCCGCCCACTCATTTGTTACCATGGACACTAATTGCACTCAATCTTTCTCCCAGGTGT
>NC_062542.1:17607059-17609559 GCF_022655615.1 Tachysurus fulvidraco | reverse complement strand
CACTGCACCTGGTGGCCTCAGACATGACCGACATCATAGAGAACCTGGACACACGTGAGCTGGACATTGGAGATGGAGAGGACATGTTTGATGGTCCAGGAGCTAACAGTGCAGGTGAGTTATACATTTACACACGAGGTGAATCCACAGATCTTTCATCTTAATTCAGCATTATTAAGGTTTTTGCTGATTTGTTGTTGTTGTAGAAACTCGAGTGTTGTTTTCTCTGATCTACAAGACGATGGGATTTAAAGAACAGGACGCTCGAGTCTTCCTCACATCAGCTCCCATCACTGCCAGAATCCTGGAGGTGGAGCGTTTTGCTTGTGCACAGGACCGGTTCAACCTCACCAACCAGAGGAGTGTGTCAAAGGTCAGTGTGTTTGTTTGTGTGTGTGTGCGCGTGTGTGTGCGCTTGTGTGTGTGTGCACACGTGTGCACGCGCGAGTGTGTGCGCGTATGCGTGTTTGTGCGTGTGTTTACAGTATGTGCATGTGTGTGTGTTTGTGCATGTGTGTGTTTTTATGTGTGTGTCTGTGTGTGTGTTTGTGCGTGTGTGCGCGTGTGTTTTTATGTGCGTGTGTGTGCGTGTGTGTGTGTGCGTGTGTGTGTGCATGTGTGTGTGCGTGTGTGTGTGCCTGTGTGTGCATGTGTGTGCCTGTGTGTTTGTGTGTGTGTGTGCCTGTGTGTGCATGTGTGTGTGTGTGCCTGTGTGTGCATGTGTGTGCCTGTGTGTTTGTGTGTGTGTGTGCCTGTGTGTGCATGTGTGTGTGTGTGCCTGTGTGTGCATGTGTGTGCCTATGTGTGAGTTTTAGACTTTTATCTTATCTCACCCCTCTTCCTCCTCCTCCTCCTCCTCCTCTTCCTCCTCCTCATGCTCTGCTGTACTCGTTATGCAAGAGAAAGCAAAAGTGTGAAAACACACAATATAAATAATCACTTCATGGCTTTTAAGCTCAAATGAAACTACAAAATGCAGCAGCGCGTCATCTGTGGTGTGAAACTGTGCTGCCTTCCATCCTGTAATCTCAGCTTCAGGAACACTTATTCACAATAAACACCGGCTTTTAGTCAAGAACTGCACGGTTATAGACATACGAAAGGTAAAGTGAGCAGCAGAACACAGACTGAGCTTCTACACAGAGATAAGAGTTCATCACATAAGGCAGAACTCAGATTAACACTGACACCATGACACAGAGCTCAGAAAAGTGCTGGGGGATGTTATATATTGTCATCTTGATGTCATCCTGTCACATCCCACAGCAGAGGCTGAGCTCTAAAGAGGAAACATTCTGGACACATTACCTTTATACATCAACAACCTTCTGACCTTCTGCGTCACTCTGTCTTTTATCTCTACACTTGGTTTGAGAGCAGATTTGTGGTTTTGATTGTGTGCTTATTCTCAGTAATGTGACGATTGGTGTCATGACGTCTGCATTTCAGAAAGTTCCTGCGGTTTTTAGGATCGATATGAAACACGGGAACTTCAGCTGGATTGTTAAGAGGAAGGAGAAACACTTCATGGAGCTGCACAGAGAATTACGGACCTACAAAGCCTTCCTGAAGATCCCTCTTCCCTCTCGCACGTGAGCTCAGAACATCTCTCTCTATCTCCTGCAGGTTTCCTGCTGTTTCCTTTTCCTGTGTGTGTTGATGTGTGTGTGTTTGTACAGTCACACAGAGCGGAGGCAGACGGTCAGACACACACGTCAGATGCCCACGTTGCCCCGCGGCGGAGGAGACGAACTCGCCCGAGAGGAGCAAGTGTCCAGCCGGAGGGTGAGTTTAAATCTTTATTTATAGATGAATGCAAAAGTTTTCAGACCCTGAAAAAATACAATTATACCTGAAAAATTATGTCATTTATAACAGATTATAATTTCACAGATGTCTTTAACGGAATGAAAGACTAAAAGAATGGAATAATGAAAGTTCAACTAATATCAGGTTAAAATTGGAATTAAATGTAAAGATTATTTGTAGATTAAATATAAAATAGACCCAATGGAATCCAAACCTTTTGCACCCAGCTGTAAATCACTGCAGCATCATGATGTTGTAACCAATTCTGAGTCCAGGTTAATAATTTTACTGTTAAATATGTAAATTTGTGCAGCTTCCTCATTTGCATAATAATATTATTCATGATGTGTTTGAACAGCGTCAGCTCGAGGATTATTTAAACAAGCTGCTAAAAATGCCACTGTACAGAAACTACCACGCCACCGTGAGTCTTCACCTCTCAGTATTCTGACAGATAACATGCACACAAACTGAAGTGTGTAGATATGTGATGGACTTCACAAATGTAAAATATTTATATTTTTTATATTAGTTGCAGTTTATTGATGTGAGTCAGCTGTCATTCATCCATGATTTGGGACCGAAGGGCTTGTAAGATCTTATTTTTCTTTTATTACACAGATTATTAAATAAATTGGGAGGTTCTCCTGTAGGTGTTGATGAATCTTCTCCTTTCCTCTTCAGAGAAGGT
>NC_062542.1:17592059-17599559 GCF_022655615.1 Tachysurus fulvidraco | reverse complement strand
TGGATTTGAGGGAGACATTAACACTGGAGGAGGAAGTGCCATCCAGGCCATCATGCACTTCAACTACAGGTGACACATGCAGTGTATAGTGTGTGTATAGTGTGTGTGTAGTGTGTGTGTAGTGTGTATAGTGTGTATGTATAGTGTGTATGTATAGTGTGTATGTATAGTGTGTATATTGTGTGTGTATAGTGTACAGTGTGTGTATAGTGTGTTTATAGTGTGTACAGTGTGTGTATAGTGTGTGTGTACAGTGTGTGTGTGTGTAGTGTGTATAGTGTTGAGAGACTTGTGTTGTTGTTCTCTCACTTTTTCTGCACTGTTCTTGGTGTTGATGTTTTTAGAACGATGACCAGAGGAGATCACTCCATCGTGTCCCAGCTGAAGAAAGAGAGTAAGTGTTGAATGTTTGTGTTGATTTGTGACGTGATGTCACTCTCACTTACACACACACTTTAATAAAGTGATTATTTCTGATGTAAACTGTCAGTAACTGAGTTGTTCTCCATGTGAACATGGATCAGAATTGTAAAGCAGTGAAAGGAGAAGTTCATCTTATGAAAGCTGTGGTGTTGATGCTGAAACCCAACCGTCCACTTGTTCATCAGTGACACGAGCGATTTCTGCAGTGTGACACTCATTAAATCTCATCATTGTTACTGATGAACTCTGAGGTCTGTTTTAGTCCTACAGTGACACCTGGTGGCTGTTTTACACTGCAGCTTCTCTGAGAATCATGTGTATAACAGGGCGAACTGTGTGTGTGTGTGTGTGTGTGTGTGTGTGTGTGTGTGTGAGACCTGTCCACAGCTCTGTGTCTGTGGTGTTCAGCTGAATTCACTCCTCACCTCCTGAACTTATTTAAACACTATAACACTGATATTGGGAAATAAATGTACAGCCTTATTTCCTGTTGAGGAGTTGCTTCACTTCCTGTGTTCTCTGCATCAGTTACATCATGAGTGAGATCTCCATCAGTAATATTTCAGCCTTGCATTATTAACATTTTTGTCAGAATCTGAGATGAATAATAAAAATCTAAAGCAGAACTAAAGGCCACGACCTCGACTCGACTCTTATTTGGGAAAAAAAAGAACTTTTATCATGCTTATGTGAAAGTGGCTCATTTTCATCTCTCTCTTTCTCTCTCTCTCTCTCTCTTTCTCTCTCTCTCTCCCCCCCTCTCTCCCTCCCCCCAGTGGGGGATCAGTGGATGAACTACATCTCGTTCGGAGGATTGAGGACTCACGCTGAACTGGAGGGGAAGCTGGTGACGGAGTTGATCTACGTCCACAGTAAAATGCTAATTGCAGACGACAACACGGTGATCATTGGTGAGTGAGCTGCTCGTCTCAGTGATGTCTGTTTTACTGCATTATTATTAAATGCTATTGTACAGTGTGCCGTGTTTAAAGCCCTGAGTGTGAGCAGGATCGGTGACTCAGCTGCTCCTCCTGGTGATTTATTACCGCCACCTGCTTCAGTACCATTATATAATATTATAATATTACTATACAACAGTTTAGCAGAAAAAGATTTACATCATTAAAATGAAAAGTTTGTTGTTGACAGTCTGTACAGTGAGATGTGATAATAAAGAGCAAAGAAACATGTCCTCAAATATCAGTTTGGTTTATTAAGCAAATATTTCCGACAGTCTGATCTGATCGTTTTAATCCAACTCGCTCCTCGTGTCTGTCGTCAGGTTCGGCGAACATTAATGACCGCAGTATGCTGGGGAAGAGAGACAGTGAAGTGGCTGTTGTTTTCCAGGATACAGAGACCGAGACATCTGTCATGGATGGACAGGAATATCAGGCAGGACGTTTTGGACTCCAACTCCGTCTGGAGTGTTTTAGGTGACTGTGATTATTTTTGTGGAGACCAGGAATGAGAGCTGTAGAACATCTGGGGAAATGATTTAAGAGTTTATAGTGTTTATATTGTGTGTTCCTTCATCTCCTGCTGGATCTCACAGTGGGACACTTTGTACTCTAGAAGCACAGAGAAATGCATTTAGACTTCATGGCTTTTCCTTTGGTTTCATTCCTGTGTATTTCTGAGCAGGACGATCCTCGGCGCTCACACAGACACCAGCATCAACATCTCAGACCCCATCAGTGACCATTTCTACAAGGAGGTGTGGCTGACCACTGCAGCTCGCAACGCCTCCATCTACCAGAAGGTCAGCTGCATCCTTTATTTATTTAGAATTTAATTATATATATATTTTTAATAAAGTTCTGAATATAAAGAGTGGAGTCAGATGAGTGTATTTATAATACTTATAAAGGGGGTAAAAACTTTTAAAAAGTTCATTGTTAATAAAACACATAATACTATCTACATGTAAAGGAACTAACTTTGATGTTATGAAAGCTCTTCATGTTCTTCGTATGTGTGTGTGTGTGTGTGTGTGTGTGTGTGTGTGTGTGTGTGTGTGTGCTTGTACATAATGTCACTTGTGAACTGTAGCAGAAATCTCTATGATGGTGTAATGTATGACGATGAACCAGATATTGTCACATCTCCTGCATCTAACGTTTCTCCACATCTGCAGGTGTTCCGCTGTTTGCCGTCCAGTGACGTGAGGACGATCCTGGAGCTGGAAGGATATCTGTCCAAGCCAAGTCTGGATAAAGACGATCCTCTAAAAGCTCAGGAAGAACTTAAGAAGATCCGAGGATTCCTCGTCCAGTTCCCTCTTTACTTTTTAAGCGACCAGCACCTTCTCCCACCCATCGGTTCTAAGGAGGCCATGGTACCCATGGAGGTGTGGACCTGAGAGACCTGAGGTTCCTCCTGCAGAAGTTTATCTCAGGATCTCAGGGGGCTTGTTGACTGGTGATCTGAGGTTTCACCCTGTGGAATGATTTTCCTTTCTAACACTAAGGCTATGAGACACACAGAGACAAGCCTTTTATCTCCTCAGTATCTTCACACATTCCACAAAATACATGTTGACTTGTTGCTCGTGTCTCTCGGCCTTTTTTCTCTACAGGTTATTAAATACAAAGTGCCAAATGTGAGGATCTTCGTTCACACAATGTTGGCTGTAAATTCACCGTATTTGTGGGCGTGGCTTTGTACATCGCTTATTTAAAGTATTTTATTTGTCACAAACACAATCACACACAACATGATGGTCGACTCGACTGCACAGAAACTTCTGCACTATTTAACTCTTCTTCATGTAATGAGCGCTGGACAGTCAGGACTAACCTGTGAAGTGCATCGGAAAGATTCCAATAACAAAACTTACACACACACACACACACACACACTCATACATACACACACACACACACACACACACGTACTTGTATACAGACACACACATATACACACACACACACTCGTACTCATACACACGCACTCGTACTCATATACACACACAAACACTCATACTCATACACACACACACACACACACACACGCATACACACTCATACTCATACGCACACACACTCATACTCATACACACACACTCATACACACACACACACATACACACACCCACTCATACTCACACACACACTCATACTCACACACACACACACACATACACACACAAACACTCATACACACACACACACACACAAACCCGCACACACATACACACACAAACACACACACACATGCGCATACACACATACACACACAAACACACACACATGCGCACACACAAACACTCATACACACTCACACAAACCCGCACACACACACACACACACACACACACACACACATTATATAACTTCACGTAGATTTTTAATCTGTTAATTCTAATGACATGTTAATGTTCCTGTGACTGAAACATTTAAACAGTTTATAAAAGCGTCTAAAGTCTTTCAGATGACGAAAAGGAACAGAGATGTGCAGTGAAGGAAAGAGTCATGAATAATTAATAATGTGTGTGCAGCAGGGAGATGTACAGGAAGTGGAAATGATACAGGAAATAGAAACTAAGTCAGGAATGTCGATTATTTGATGTTATTTTATGCAAAATTTCGGTTGTCTATAACGAGTCTAAGGGACGTTCATCAGATTAAAACTATTTTCTTGTGCTTTTCTTGTTGAGATTTTCTTGCCATCGCTGCACTTTCTATCTCAGAGGTTCCTCAGTTCCTCGTTCTGATACTCTGATCTGATCGTGACGTCGTCACTCTAACTCACTGCAGTCACGGCAAACATCAGAGACTTAACGCTGGAGGTAAGAGTGACCCCTGAGCGTGACCTTTGACCTCGTCACTCACTAGAGGGGTTTGTTCAGGATTTCTCTGTGAGGACATGAAACACAACACAGCAGTAACTTTAAGGTGTTGGGAAAATAAGATAAAACTATTTGTTTAAAACAAGACAAATAACAAGAAGTTTAGATATAAAGCTATGATGTATAAATGTAAGGAAGTATAGCTTCTGTTTTTAGCTACTGTGCAGAAATGTGTGTGTGTGTGTGTGTGTGTGTGTGTGTGTGTGTGTGTGTGTGCTCGTGTTGGTGTGTCAGCTATTCATTAGCACAGAGTCTTCACGTGTGGGTGAGGAACCGACACACAGCTTGTGAAATGTGTTTGAAGTTATTTCTGAACTTCCTCTAGATTCACATGAGAGCGTCAGGATGAAGGTCATTTCACTCTCCAGCTTCAGGGTCTTCTGGTTTTTTTGTCTTTTCCTGAGATGAGTTGAATCTCCAGTTCATCGCTCATCAGCTGCTGCTTTAAACTTAATCCTGACGTCTGTCTCTGTCCTCGTGTTTGTGTTTACTGAGTTTCTTTTGTGGCTGTTTGTTAAAGTTAGAGTTCAGATCCGGTTTTTCAGCCTGATGAACCTACCGAAGGTGTGAATCATGTCTCACAAACACTCGTGAAAATACTGCATAACATTGGCTGTGTCTGTTGTGCATCAGTCCAGGCTTCAGTCTCGTCCATCACACTGACATCACAGAGACGTGTAGAGAAGCAGCTGGTTCTTCAACTCGGACTGAATGTAGACGAGGGATTATTTACTGTCTCTGACTCTGTTTCAATGTACATGAAGTACAGCGTGCTGAGGTGTTTGTTCAGGTCAACAATCACTCTGTTTAAAGCTGCTGCATCTGAGACCACATGCAGGAATAACGTTCACAGGAAGCAGATGCCATGTGATCAGGTTTGTTTTTGGTGTTTTGAGGTGAATGACGGTGGTTTGTACTGAGCTGAGATGGAAATGTGGTAGAACAACAGAACATGAGGAGGTGAAAGGGAACTCATAACTCTCTCTCTCTCTCTCTCTCTCTCTCTCTCTCTCTCTCTCTCTCTCAATATGAACAACTCAAATATTATTAGCCTTTAACTGAATAGTGTTTAATATACAGCATATTTATTTCTGCATCAAACAATATAAAGTAATTATGTACTTGTTAGATGGCTTTAAAGTTTTAAAATGTTTTTAAAAGATTGAAAGTTTAGAATTGAATTAAAACTGATTCATTTTAGTTTTCATTTCTATCATTTATTTTAGTTTCCTGCATTAAACTCAAATGACTCCGCACAGTTGTTTTCCTGTACAGGTGAATAAAGTGTTCCTTTGAGGATGTGGCTTCACTACACACACATTAGTGTGGAGTAAAAGCAGTCTGCAGGTGAGAGAGAGGACAGAACACACCTTCTCCACCTGGGTTTGTTTCTCTTGCACTTCCGCTCATCACCACTAAGTGTCTCTGTCTCCCGCGTCATCTCTGTGTGTCTGAATCCTGATGAATGAAAGTGAACATCACATTAACAATGAATTAAAAAGGAGATGTTTGGTTTAAAGCTGCACAGAGAGAGAGAAGGTCCTCAGCACGGGGGGGGGGAGAGGAGGGTCTGGTTCATCAGATCAAGCTAAAAAAAAACAACATCCGGTTTGTTTGAGCTGAGGTGTGAATGTAAGAATAAAAGGATGAAGGATGTGTGTGAGAACAGAGGAGGAGGAGGAGGAGGGGGGTTTACATAAGAGGAAGGTGAGCGGAAGTGCGTTTCCTTCCGCGTTGCCAGTTTCTCCGTCTTCAGTGCTGTTGACATTTACACACATTATTTCTATTTACAAACCGAATAATTCTATATAAAACGCATCGCGACACGTTAAGCACCTTTATCGCATCCCAGCATGCACTGCGTGTGGGGTCTCTCTTACACAACTGTGTAATGTGATTATGAGGAAAAAATCGTTTTCTAAAAATAAACAAAGAAAAATTGTTAAAGTTACTAAACATGAATAATTCCTGAAGCTGAGTTTAAATGCTGATGGAAGAAAAGCAAAGCCTGAGGATAGTTTTGTAGGTTTTATGTCATGGGGGGGGGGGGGGGGTTGTAAAGTGGCTATAGAGCAGTTTTACTTATTCTTCTGATTGTTCAAGATCTGGCAACCCTGAGTCTCTTCCTCTGTACTGTCAGAAATGTGGCTTCCTGTTTGAACACCACACGAAAACAGCTCCTGCTTCAACATCATCTTATTTCATCCATTTTCTCCCGGGGTTTATTTTCTACCCCGGTGTTTATTTTCTACCCCTGGGTTTATTTTCTACCCCTGGGTTTATTGATACCTAACAAACCTGCAGTGACGTTAAATTAAACACTCAGGATTTACATTTCACACTGAATTTCTCTTGCAAATCATTTTCCACATCACCTAATTTTGCAAACGATGATGAGAGTGACAGAGTGATAATGTGATGAACTAGTGAAAGAGTGAGACAGTGAAAGAGTGAGACATCAGTGCGAGAGAACAAAATTAAGAGCAGCAGCCGTTAATAAGAGATGTATTAAAGAAGATAACACACACACACACACACACACACACACACACACACACACACACACACACACACACACAAATATATATCGGCGCTGTTCTGTTACTGTTTATTGTCTTTTGTGTATTGTATTTTTTTTACTTTTTGTATTGTCTTGTAACATTGTGTCTGCATTGTCTCTTGTCCTGCACTGTCTCTTGTCCTGTACTGTCTCTTGTCCTGTACTGTCTCTTGTCCTGCACTGTCTCTTGTCCTGCACTGTCTCTTGTCCTGTACTGTCTTTTGTCCTGCACTGTCTTGTCTGTCTTGTTTGTCTTGTCCTGCACTGTGTACACCAGGTTACACAGAAGCACTTTATGTGGCTAAGACTACCTACATGTCCTTATAGCCCTGTCTTTGTGTTATGTAGCTCCCTGATCCTGGAGAAACGTTGTGTCATGTCACTGTGTACTGTAACAGTTATATATGGTTATAATGACAATAAAAGCTTCTTGACTTGACTTAAAACACACATACTGTATACACAGACACACAAACACATACACACACGCGCACTATCACCACATAACAGATGCACAGGAAGTTTTGCAGCCTGCTACTGTAAGTGCACTTACAGTGTGTGTGTGTGTGTGTGTGTGTGTGTGTGTGTGTGTGTGTGTGTGTGTGTGTGTGTGTGTGTGATGGGCGTGAGTGTGAGCCCTTCAGTCCCGCCCATACAGCCCAGCCAC
>NC_062542.1:17559559-17587059 GCF_022655615.1 Tachysurus fulvidraco | reverse complement strand
ATTTCAAAGTGACGGCGTTAAAGTCGTGAGTGGTGAAAAGCAGCGTTTGTCAGCATTAATAACAACACGGCGTGTGAGCGTCTCATCCTGAATGTAATAAATCAGGTGTAGATCCTGGGCTCTGCTCCGTCTGTCACACAGCTGATGGTGGAGACCTTCCACATGTACACTGGGACAAACACCATATTAATAAACTGCAGATGGTTTTTATAACACAGTTTATATAAAGTTTAGATCATTTCCTCTGTTTAAAACTCATCTCCTGCTGCGTTAGAACATAAAGGTTTAGAGTAATAATGTAGGAAATAACAGCAAAATAATATCAAAGAAAACATCATAAATATGAGAGAAATAGTGAAGAGACATTTATTACAATTTATCTGAAAATCCTCTAAATATTTATTATAGTTATAAAGCTAATGTTTTTACTCGAAAGTGTAAGAATAGATTAGAGCAGGTGATGATGATGATGGTGAGGATGATGATGGTGACGATGATGATGGTGATGATGATAATGAAGGTGATGGTAAAATGATGATGATGATGAAGATGGTGGTGATGCAGATGATGATGCAGATGATGATGATGATGGTGATGATAATGAAGGTGATGGTAAAATGATGATGATGATGAAGATGGTGGTGATGCAGATGATGATGCAGATGATGAAGATGGTGGTGATGCAGATGATGATGCAGATGATGATGATGATGAAGATGGTGGTGATGCAGATGATGATGCAGATGATGATGATGATGGTGATGATAATGAAGGTGATGGTAAAATGATGATGATGATGAAGATGGTGGTGATGCAGATGATGATGCAGATGATGATGATGATGAAGATGGTGGTGGTGCAGATGATGATGAAGATGGTGTTGGTTTCCTGATCTTTGTTGCATTGAAACAAAAACAAAAATCCTAGTATTTAATATTTAATATTGTAATGTTATTTAAAAATGGAGGTTTTTATAAACACTGAGCTTTTAATATCTGTAGTGTAATGAGATGTTTGTGTGACGGACAGGAAGTGTTCGATTCTGTCAGTTCTTTATCATCATCATCATCATCATTGAGTCTCTAAGTGATGAGTTTCTGTCCATTAGAGCATCTCAGTGTGTGTGTGAGAGAAAGAGAGAGGATTGTGTGTGTGTGTGTATGTGTGTGTGTGTGTGTGTGTGTGTGTGTGTGTGTCCGTGAAGAGTGTCTGAGGAGTATGAGGTGTGTGTGAGGTGTGTATGTGTGTGAGGAGTATGAAGTGTGTGTGTGTGTCTGTGAGGAGTGTCTGAGAAGTATGATGTGTGTGTGACGTGTGTGTATGAGGAGTGTGAGGAGTGTGTGTGAGGAGTGTGAGGAGTGTGTGTGAGGAGTGTGAGGTGTGTGTGTGTGAGGAGTGTGAGGTGTGTGTGTGAGGAGTGTGAGGTGTGTGTGTGAGGAGTGTGAGGGTGTGTGTGTGAGGAGTGTGAGGTGTGTGTGAGGGTGTGTGAGGATTATGAGGTGTGTGTGTGAGGGTGTGTGAGGAGTATGAGGTGTGTGTGTGAGGGTGTGTGAGGAGTATGAGGTGTGTGTGAGGAATGTATGTGTGTGTGAGGAGTGTATGTGTGTGAGGAGTGTGTGTGAGGAGTATGAGGTGTGTGTGTCTGTGAGGAGTGTCTGAGAAGTATGATATGTGTCTGAGTGTGAGGTGTGTGTGTGTGTGTGAGGAGTGTGGTGTGTGTGTGTGTGAGGAGTGTGGTGTGTGTGTGTGAGGAGTGTGGTGTGTGTGTGTGAGGAGTGTGGTGTGTGTGTGTGAGGAGTATGAGGTGTGTATGAGGAGTATGAGGTGTGTGTGTGTGTGTGTGTGTGTGAGAGGAGTGTGTGTTTTTTCCTGTGTACTGAGCATGAGTGTGGGTTCTGCCACTCGTCTGAAGTTCTGCTGTTATTTGGTGTAATGGAGGAGGAAGAGCAGTAATGGTGTGTAATCTGACGCAGCCCCAGAGCCTCTTGGGAAATCACGCTGCTGTTAACGGCGTGCTGAGGGACTTCCTGCCATCAGCTCGCTGTAAATGCAGATGAATGTTGTCTCCTCTGGTTGGTGTGGTTCCTGCATCTGTGTGGTTAGTTCTCACACCGAGTGAGAGGAGAAACATCACACTGATGTAAGCTGGCCCAGGATCCCACAGCAGATGCTCCACCATGGCAGGATGTGAGTGATGGTGCTGAGATGTGAGGAACCAGCAGATGATGTTCTGATGAAGGCAATCTGAGTCTCAACAATCATCTTCTCCTTCAGGAGATCTGAGGAGCAAATGAACATCATCACACTTTCTAAAGGAGTCGGAGAGATTTCTAAATAAACCTGATAGTGAGAGCAAAATATCTCTCTCTGTCTCTGTCTCTCTGTCTCTCTCTGTCTCTCTCTCTCTCCCTCTGTCTCTCTCTCTCTCTCCCTCTCTCTGTCTCTCTCTGTCTGTCTCTGTCTCTCTCTCTGTCTCTGTCTCTCTCTCTGTCTCTGTCTCTCTGTCTCTCTCTGTCTCTCTCTCTGTCTCTCTCCCTCTCTCTGTCTCTCTCTCTGTCTCTGTCTCTCTCTCTTTCTCTCCCTCTGTCTTTCTCTCTCTCTCCCTCTGTCTTTCTCTCTCTCTCTCTCTCTCTCTCTCTCTCTCTCTCTCTCTCTCTCTCTCTCTCTCTCTCTCTCTCCCCATCCCTCTCCATCCGTCTCTCATCATTCTCTCTCTCTCTCTGTCTTTCTCTCTCTCTCTCTCTCTCTCTCTCTCTCTCTCTCTCCCTCTCTCTCTCCCTCTCTCTCTCACCCTAACTCACTATATTCACTACACTCAGTAATTACCACCACAGCGAATCTTCTGTCTCCATCTAACTCTATCCACAACACTCCTGACCCTTTTCTCCACCCGCTCCAACAGACCTGTACCCACCCCTTCACCCCTTCACCTCTTCTCCACCCTCCCTGTCACACTGGATATTTGACCCCCAAATCTTTAAACTATTAACTTTTATAAACAATCCTTTTTAAACTGTTTTATGACCACAATAGAAGCGATAATGGAGCAGAAAGCGGACGTTAATATAAACCTGAGGTTCCTCAGCTGGTGTCTGTTCCACGCTGCAGAAACTCCTTACACCTTCTGACCAATCAGATTCCAGGCCTAAATATTTTATAATCATTATTATTGGGTTCCGCCTGAAATCAGCTTCGGTTCCTGTAGACTGACAAACGGAGAACTCTTCATGGTTGTAGGTTTGTAGAGGAGCTCCATAAGCTCCATGAGCTCCAGAGATGAAGCTCTGTAACTCTTTGATGAACCCTGACAGGTTCTGTGTGATTTCTGATAAAAGACACAGATGATTTGAGGGAGTTGCTCAATTCTCCCACACGTCACGTCACATGCTGATGTTTGCACACAGGAACTCGTGTTTATTTCAGCAGAGACGTCTCTTGAGGTTTTTTGTCAGCATTTTCGGTTTTAATTCATGAGGCGTCTGTCAGCTGTACACGTAAAACCTGATGCTCTTACAGCCTCCGTCTGATTTCATGTGGTTTCCTGTTTACACTCCTCTTATTGTTGTCTTTAACGTGTCCTTCACCTTGGTCTCTGAACCTTCTCATTAAGCCTGTCATCTGCTCTGTGGCTGCTGCAGGATTTTTACCACCTCGTGTTTCTCCATGTTGGACATTTGTTGCATAATTTATTGAGTGATTTTCATGAAGTTCACGCTACACGGCTGTCAGCTGTGAAGTTCACGCTGCACATCCATGCAAATGTTCGACTGTTTTTCCTCCAGCTTTTATTCAAACCTGGGACTTTGATGTGTGATTTGACTTCTGTTTTCCAGCTGATCTTTATTTAAACTTATTTAACTTTAGCAGCATTTATTTAGTCACCTGATCGTCTCTCAGCATGGATAAAGCCTTGCCATAACAACAGCACTCCCGTTACCATGGTGAACGTACCCAGAGACGGTCCTGTGGTGTGATGACCTCCATCGTCTCCTGCATTTGTTAATAAAGATCTTTTTTTTTATATCACTTGATTGTGGAAACAACTAAAGTTCAAATGATCATTAACATTAGAAGTTCTTCTCCACTCTGGCTGTGAATAATGACATGCACACACACACACACACACACACACACGCACACACACACACACACACGCGCACACACACGCGCACACACACACACACACGGTTTATTGTTCCATGAAGATGTAGATTATTGATCTTGAATGTTCTGTGTTGCTGAACTCTAAACAATAAATCGATGAGATTTAATGTGTTTAATAGTTCTTATTTATAATCTTTTATTATTTCAATGGACTGATGACAGCATGTGTGTGTGTGTGTGTGTGTGTGTGTGTGTGTGTGTGTAGCGTATGGGTTATGTACTAATCTCTCTGATGCGCTGATGAGGAAGATAATAGCAGCTAATCTGTGTGTTGTGTTTTTTCTGCTCAGGACCCGGCGGGAATCTTTGAGCTGGTTGAACTTGTGGGAAATGGAACCTATGGCCAAGTGTACAAGGTAAGTGCCCTTAGTGGGGTTAATTTAATCCCCTGTAAGAGTGCAGGATTTGTGAGATGATCATGTTACAACCCGTTCAGAGACAGTTTGGTGTTATTACCCTTCTGCTGCTAGCGAGCGAGTGGGACGTGTGAGGCGTCGTGTCGGACGTGTGGAATGCTGCGGCGTGTTGAGACCCGTGAATCTCTTAACAATCCTCTTCTTCTCTTCTCCTGTGATCCTCCTACAATCAGGACGATCTGTTTCTCATGTGCAGATAAAATACTTTCTCCTGAATGTCTCACTTCACCTGCTCATTGTGTAGATCTTTATAACCACTGACCTGCTCATTGTGTAGATCTTTATAACCACTGACCTGCTCATTGTGTAGATCTTTATAACCACTGACCTGCTCATTGTGTAGATCTTTATAACCACTGACCTGCTCATTGTGTAGATCTTTATAACCACTGACCTGCTCATTGTGTAGATCTTTATAACCACTGACCTACAGATTGTGTAGATCTTTATAACCACTGACCTACAGATTGTGTAGATCTTTATAACCACTGACCTGCTCATTGTGTAGATCTTTATAACCACTGACCTACAGATTGTGTAGATCTTTATAACCACTGACCTGCTCATTGTGTAGATCTTTATAACCACTGACCTACAGATTGTGTAGATCTTTATAACCACTGACCTGCTCATTGTGTAGATCTTTATAACCACTGACCTACAGATTGTGTAGATCTTTATAACCACTGACCTACAGATTGTGTAGATCTTTATAACCACTGACCTGCTCATTGTGTAGATCTTTATAACCACTGACCTGCTCATTGTGTAGATCTTTATAACCACTGACCTGTTCATTGTGTAGATCTTTATAACCACTGACCTGTTCATTGTGTAGATCTTTATAACCACTGACCTGCTCATTGTGTAGATCTTTATAACCACTGACCTACAGATTGTGTAGATCTTTATAACCACTGACCTGCTCATTGTGTAGATCTTTATAACCACTGACCTGCTCATTGTGTAGATCTTTATAACCACTGACCTGCTCATTGTGTAGATCTTTATAACCACTGACCTGCTCATTGTGTAGATCTTTATAACCACTGACCACTGACCTGCTCCTGACTGTGACCTGCAGCTTTATAACCATCTTCATTGATGGAGTTTTTCTCAGCCTGTTTTCTTCCCTTTATTGTTCACGACTTTAATAAAAGTCCCAGTATTTCTGAATTCTGCCCTGTTTGTGTTATTGACTCATAAAATGGGGCGGAGCTAAGGGTCTGTTCCGTGACTGACAGGAGACACGACAGCATTTAGGAGTTTTCTTCTGCATTGTTAAGATAGTTTAGATTCAGGAAGCGGTGCTAAAATCTCCCAGGAACACATTCAGTATGTTTAGGCAGACATTGTGATGTGTTTGTCATCCTGCAGCTGATAATGTGTGTGTTGGTGTGTGTTTTGTTGTGAACTTAAGTTGTGCGTCAGTCTGATGTCACGGCGAAACCGTTCATGTTCTTGTTGTAACTCAGGAGTTTATATGATGAAATAAAACTGAATGAGATTAGGGAGAAATTCAGTGGAGAACTTGGAAGAAATGCTGGACTGAAAGTCCCAGAATGCACTGCAGCTAAAGAACATAAATATAGATATGATAACTGCATCTGTCTTTAGGCAGTGACCTCTAACAGCACGGCATTGTGGGTAATGTTGAAAACGGTCCGTGATAGTAAGGTGATGTTCTTCTTATTTCTGCTCAGCATCACTGCTTCCTCAGACTGACGGCATCGACCAGATGCTAAGTTTAGGTCTTTACTGATGTGTATCAGGTGACTAATTTGTAAAAGTGGACTTGTGTAAAGCTGTAATGTGAACCGTCACTGCAGCACTGGAGCTGCGCTGCTGACAGCATGGACGTGTGTAGGATGGGTTTGATCCAGCAGAGAGGATGAAGAGAGCTCGCTGGGTCTCACAAGTTATTTCAGATGACATTGACCCATTTCTGTAACAGTGACACTCCAGAGAGCATCGACTCACTGTATGGCCGGGATTATGGAACTGTGCCTTTAATTAGACTCTAACCAGAGTCAGGGGGTGTGTGGTGTGTGTGTGTGTGTGTGTGTGTGTGTGTGTAGTGTATCTAGTGTGTGTGTAGTGTATCTAGTGTGTGTGTAGTGTATCTAGTGTGTGTGTAGTGTATCTAGTGTGTGTGTAGTGTATCTAGTGTGTGTAGTGTATCTAGTGTGTGTAGTGTGTATATAGTGTGTGTGTGTGTAGTGTGTATCTAGTGTGTGTGTAGTGTGTATCTAGTGTGTGTGTAGTGTGTATCTAGTGTGTGTGTAGTGTGTATCTAGTGTGTGTGTGTAGTGTATCTAGTGTGTGTGTGTGTAGTGTATCTAGTGTGTGTGTGTAGTGTATCTAGTGTGTGTGTGTGTAGTGTATCTAGTGTGTGTGTGTGTAGTGTATCTAGTGTGTGTGTGTGTGTAGTGTATCTAGTGTGTGTGTGTGTGTGTGTAGTGTGTATATAGTGTGTGTGTGTAGTGTGTATATAGTGTGTGTGTGTAGTGTGTATATAGTGTGTGTGTGTAGTGTGTATATAGTGTGTGTGTGTAGTGTGTATATAGTGTGTGTGTGTGTAGTGTGTATCTAGTGTGTGTGTGTGTAGTGTATCTAGTGTGTGTGTGTGTGTAGTGTATCTAGTGTGTGTGTGTGTGTAGTGTATCTAGTGTGTGTGTGTGTGTAGTGTATCTAGTGTGTGTGTGTGTGTAGTGTATCTAGTGTGTGTGTGTGTAGTGTATCTAGTGTGTGTGTGTGTAGTGTATCTAGTGTGTGTGTGTGTAGTGTATCTAGTGTGTGTGTGTGTAGTGTATCTAGTGTGTGTGTGTGTAGTGTATCTAGTGTGTGTGTGTGTATCGTGTGTGTGTGTGTATCGTGTGTGTGTGTGTATCGTGTGTGTGTGTGTAGTGTGTATATAGTGTGTGTGTGTGTGTAGTGTGTATATAGTGTGTGTGTGTGTAGTGTGTATATAGTGTGTGTGTGTGTAGTGTGTATATAGTGTGTGTGTGTAGTGTGTATATAGTGTGTGTGTGTAGTGTAGTGTATATAGTGTGTGTGTGTAGTGTAGTGTATCTAGTGTGTGTGTGTAGTGTAGTGTATCTAGTGTGTGTAGTGTAGTGTATCTAGTGTGTGTAGTGTAGTGTATCTAGTGTGTGTAGTGTAGTGTATCTAGTCTGTGTGTGTAGTGTATCTAGTGTGTGTGTGTGTGTAGTGTATCTAGTGTGTGTGTGTGTGTAGTGTATCTAGTGTGTGTGTGTGTGTAGTGTATCTAGTGTGTGTGTGTGTGTGTAGTGTATCTAGTGTGTGTGTGTGTGTGTAGTTTATCTAGTGTGTGTGTGTGTGTAGTTTATCTAGTGTGTGTGTGTGTGTAGTTTATCTAGTGTGTGTGTGTGTGTAGTTTATCTAGTGTGTGTGTGTGTGTAGTTTATCTAGTGTGTGTGTGTGTGTAGTGTATCTAGTGTGTGTGTGTAGTGTATCTAGTGTGTGTGTGTAGTGTATCTAGTGTGTGTGTGTAGTGTATCTAGTGTGTGTGTGTAGTGTATCTAGTGTGTGTGTGTAGTGTATCTAGTGTGTGTGTAGTGTATCTAGTGTGTGTGTAGTGTATCTAGTGTGTGTGTAGTGTATCTAGTGTGTGTGTAGTGTATCTAGTGTGTGTGTAGTGTATCTAGTGTGTGTGTAGTGTATCTAGTGTGTGTGTAGTGTATCTAGTCTGTGTGTGTAGTGTATCTAGTGTGTGTAGTGTATCTAGTGTGTGTGTGTGTGTGTAGTGTATCTAGTGTGTGTAGTGTATCTAGTGTGTGTAGTGTATCTAGTGTGTGTAGTGTATCTAGTGTGTGTGTGTGTGTGTGTGTGTGTGTGTAGTGTATCTAGTGTGTGTGTGTGTGTGTGTGTGTGTAGTGTATCTAGTGTGTGTAGTGTATCTAGTGTGTGTAGTGTATCTAGTGTGTGTGTAGTGTATCTAGTGTGTGTGTGTGTGTGTGTGTGTGTGTGTGTGTGTAGTGTATCTAGTGTGTGTAGTGTATCTAGTGTGTGTAGTGTATCTAGTGTGTGTAGTGTATCTAGTGTGTGTGTGTGTGTGTGTGTAGTGTATCTAGTGTGTGTGTGTGTGTGTGTGTAGTGTATCTAGTGTGTGTAGTGTATCTAGTGTGTGTGTGTAGTGTATCTAGTGTGTGTAGTGTATCTAGTCTGTGTGTGTAGTGTATCTAGTCTGTGTGTGTAGTGTATCTAGTGTGTGTGTGTGTAGTGTATCTAGTGTGTGTGTGTGTGTGTGTGTGTGTGTGTAGTGTATCTAGTGTGTGTAGTGTATCTAGTGTGTGTGTGTGTGTGTGTGTAGTGTATCGTGTGTGTGTAGTGTATCGTGTGTGTGTAGTGTATCGTGTGTGTGTGTGTAGTGTATCTAGTGTGTGTAGTGTATCTAGTGTGTGTGTAGTGTATCTAGTGTGTGTGTAGTGTATCTAGTGTGTGTGTAGTGTATCTAGTGTGTGTGTAGTGTATCTAGTGTGTGTAGTGTATCTAGTGTGTGTGTGTGTGTAGTGTATCTAGTGTGTGTGTGTGTAGTGTATCTAGTGTGTGTGTGTGTAGTGTATCTAGTGTGTGTGTAGTGTATCGTGTGTGTGTGTGTGAGAGAGAGAGAGAAGACTGATGTAAACATGTCTATAGCAGAATGTTTCTTTTTCCATCTTTTAAATGAGGACAAGAAAAACTGCAGCAGAACAGAATTCAGTCCATCTGTAAAATGTGTTCGAGACGAAAGATGAGCTGTGATGTGGTGATATTACACCTTTATTACACCTTTATTACACCTTTATTACACCGATGGGTTACAGAATATACTTACAGGTCACAAGGGGGGGGCAGAGAGAGAGAGAGAGAGGCAGAGAGAGACACACAGAGACACAGAGAGAGAGGCTGAGACACAGAGAGACACGGAGACACACAGAGAGAGAGAGAGAGAGAGAGAGAGAGGCAGAGAGAGACACAGAGACACACAGAGAGAGGCTGAGACACACAGAGAGAGGCTGAGACACACAGAGAGAGGCTGAGACACACAGAGAGAGGCTGAGACACACAGAGAGAGGCTGAGACACACAGAGAGAGGCTGAGACACACAGAGAGAGGCTGAGACACAGAGAGACACAGAGAGACACAGAGAGACACAGAGAGAGAGGCTGTGACCCAGAGTGACCCAGAGTGACCCAGAGTGACCCAGAGTGACCCAGAGAGAGAGGCTGTGAATGTCAGCAGCCTTCTGTTCTTTTCATCTAAGATTTGACATTAAATACAAACATGTCCCTTCAGTAATAAATACAAACATGTCCCTTCAGTAATAAATACAAACATGTCCCTTCAGTAATAAATACAAACATGTCCCTTCAGTAATAAATACAAACATGTCCCTTCAGTAATAAATACAAACATGTCCCTTCAGTAATAAATACAAACATGTCCCTTCAGTAATAAATACAAACATGTCCCTTCAGTAACAGGAGGTTTGTGAGCTCAGGACCCAGACGTCTGTAATTCTGTTGGACTTTCAGCAGGATGATTAAACAGTGTCACAACCAGAATGTTGTTGTTTCACATCTCAGTTCCATCAGCCAGAAGAACAGAAGATTCTCTTCACTTTAATGTAAACTGAGTGATGTGAAAGTTTTTACTCTGCATTAAAGCTGCAGCTGGTCATTAAGATCTGAATCACAGACAGAAGACGGGAGAATTCACCAGAATCAGAGCAGATAAATGATGGGATGGGTTTTAGAACAATGCCCCAGTGACCATGGTGTCAGAAGGCTTTCAGCGCCATGACGTTCCTCACTAACTCTCTGGTTTCAGGGTTCATTCGGAGCCTCAGTGTGACATAAGAGTCTTTCTGCTCCGAGCTCATTGCTGTGTATGAGTGGAACCTGCTGTGTCCTCCAGCTCCATGGGCTTCTGTAGACCAAGTGATGTGGTCTCAGGCTGCTTTTCTCCTGTTGTACCAAAGGACAGAGATGATGTTCTGCAGAAGTTCCATCAATCCTTGAAACCTGATTGATCTAATCTCCTCAGCATGATTGAGCTTTTTCCACTTCACAAAGGTTTTAGATATTTTGTGTGTAAGAATGATCTACTGTATGAGGAACGAGGATGATGATCTACAGAAGAATGATCTACTGTATGAGGAACGAGGATGATCTACAGAAGAATGATCTACTGTATGAGGAACGAGGACGATGATCTACAGAAGAATGATCTACTGTATGAGGAACGAGGACGATGATCTACAGAAGAATGATCTACTGTATGAGGAACGAGGATGATGATCTACAGAAGAATGATCTACTGTATGAGGAACGAGGATGATGATCTACAGAAGAATGATCTACTGTATGAGGAACGAGGATGATGATCTACAGAAGAATGATCTACTGTATGAGGAACGAGGATGATGATCTACAGAAGAATGATCTACTGTATGAGGAACGCTTCAGGAAATGGGTTTGTTTAATTATACTGTACAATGTGACAGGTTCAGGCTTCATCTACATGTAGTAATGAAATGCTGACGTATGTCCCAGAGGTGGAGCAGAAGCTGTGTATTTTATATCTAATAGTAACTTTCTGTACGATTCCACTTACTGTTTATTAGATGATTCCTGCGTGAGGAGTAAAAACTGCTCTGCTGCTTGTTTTGAGTTTCGTTTCATTTTGGTTTCGCTCAGTCATAGTTGCTTTGTCAAGTGATTCTAACAAGTCCATGAATTCGGATCAGTATTGATCTTGTGTAGAGAAGCACGAGTTCTGATCACATCGGTAAGATCAGATTTGTTTCTGATGTCAGACAAGTTTACAGAGGAGGAATTATTAATTGTGAGTAAACGACCTCAACAACACACACAAACATAAAACCATCCCTATAACCATCAGTGATGACAAGTCAGTGACGACGTCTTAACAGTTAACATGTAAATCAGAGACAGTTTTACATTTTTGCTCATTTGGAATGAAACCTGATCTAATTTGTACTGATTATCTAATTTAGTGCATTGTTCCTCTCAACTAGGGAGAGAACGGAAGGTAAATATTCATCTAACATTCAGGGAGATCTCCTGTTAACACTGTGTGCTCAAATCCCCATCACTGTGCTGATCCAGATTAGACACAGCAGCAAGATTTAGCAGTAATGAGACGTTGTCCTGTCACCAGTGAAGTGGGTTTTTGGTGATCTGGTTCAGGGTCTCAAAGTAATTAAACACTCCTGGCTGGCTCGCTAAAAACATAAGGATTCTTGGAGACTTCAGAGGGAAACACTTTGAGATTTAGTCCATCATGTATCCACGATCCACAATCCACAGATTAATGTACATTTGAACTAAATAGAATTCAAACGTGGATAATTGAGTCTGAGTTACACGACAAACTCTAAACTTGACCTTGTTCAGCACTGTGTTTCCCTGAAGGTTCTGGTCCACAGTGAAACATGCTGAACATCTGATCCTCACCATCTCACATTTTAGATCACATACTTTACACGCATAATCACTTTTACAAGGTAGAAATTCACTTTACATTAAATTAGAGATAATATCTGTGTGAATTCTGCCATGTTGGAATTGTTGAGGTCACATGACTCATCTGATCTGTTATCGACATGTAAATGGTGCGTTCGGATTTATTTATTTATTTATTTACATTTATTTTATCTCCAAACAGACGGCACTAATTCTACCAGTTGTTCTGCTACATCACCAGCTGTGACCAATCAGCAGCCTGCTTGACTTTGCATTACTGTTTGTGATTGTAGGTGGTGAAGATGAAGTGAACACAGTGATGAGGTTCAGCGTTTCTTATCTGTTCTGATCTGCTGCCTTATTTAGTCAGAGGAACCTGGAGGTTTTGTGGTCGAGCTCTAACAGCTGTAACAGTTTTGAGTGAAATGTCTCGGGGCGAGTTTATGACGTTGAGCCTCCGTTAGTCAGATCACTGATTCCTGAGTAACAGAAATGACCGCGTACTGATTTTCCTTAAATATACGTCCAGTTTAATAACAGATAAACTTTCAGAAATCCAGAGTCTGGGTTTGCTAGATTTTGAAGATATTGATATAATATTGAAAACTATTAGCAGGATGTCAACAGAAAGGCTTTTGTCATCAGGGACAGAATATGAGGCAGGTTTCTGGGTCAGAACAAACCTAGGGTTAGCTAGTGTCTGGGACTCTCAGATCTCATCTTTAATGTCATCATTTTACATGAAACATGAACACGCTGTATCTTTAAACCACACTAGAGAGATATCTGAGTTGTCTTTGCACTGTATGTGTAATGTTGTTGGAGATGTGAGATCAGGACGTTGTTTAGTGCCTGAACACCGCCTTCGACATCTGCAGCGTTGCGTTTCAGCTCAGCGAGTGGATCTGAATGAGCAGGTTGTGATTTTCTTGCTGTGTCCTTGCAGAGATCCCTCATGACTCTTTTACTGATGCTGCGCCATCTTGGGAGGCTGAGCAGAGCCATTAAAAAGGTGTCCTGTGTGAGGGAGAGATGGATTTTGGGTCAGGATGTGCTTGTGCAGTGAGGCGTGAAGACTGAGCTCCTGTATGCTGCATTTCAGCTTCAGTAGTGGGAAGGAGAGCACGTGGATAACATGGAGATGGCAGACTGTCTCACTGCAGTCACTTCTCTTCACCTGAATGCTTTTAAAGAGTTTGTTCTTTCTTGGAAGCTCCAGAGTGGCAGAGCTCAGAGAAAAGAAGATAAACTCCTCTGTCCTGAAGAAGGCTCGGACTGTTCCACTGCTCTGACTCGGGACAAATCATCTCAAGTGTTAAATAAACTCATCTCCTTCCAGAAAATATCTCCAGATCAACTGTTTATTATCAGTGGAGCTTGAGCTGTACTTGTTACTATAGAAACCGTAACCTCTCGGAGGTTTATCATTAATATAAAGCTTAATGTATGAATGTAATGAGCAGGTAACAGTGATGATATTAATATTGGTGCTAATGGTGATGAGTCGAATCTCTAATAACTGGAACAGACTCTTCAGCAGGAAGCTCAGGTTTGATGGAGTAAGATTTTCACTCTGTAGGTCAGAAACCCTGGAGCACTGAAACAAATTCTCGTGTCATTTCGTCACTGTGTCGTACAGACAGGACGCTGAGAGACACTAAACCTCTCACCTCCTTCGGTAGAGTAAAGACAGATGTGAGAGGGTCAGTGTGGGTCGCGTGTCTCTGCAGACAGACAAGCTCGTCTGGTAAGAGTGTGAAAATCCTCAGCATCCTCCGCCCACCGAGCCTGTTGCTAGGATACAGCAAGGAAGGTGATGTGGGTATTTATTCTGACTAAGTGGCACAGCAATGGAATAACTTCCTGTTTGACACAAATCGTGTTTCAGGTATCTTTGAGGGAATTGTTGCCTGCACAGAAGTATTTAATTGTACATGATTGTTTTAAGTGGAGATGTTCCTGTGGCTCAGGTCGAGAAGATGCAGCCAGGAACAGATGATGAAATCTCACGGCAACGTCTCAGAGTTATGGAGCAGAAATCTCTACACGTCTCTCACTGCGAATCTTCTGTCGAATGTCACACTCAGATATTCTGATCATTTTATTACACTCTATCATGATGTTTAAGTGTGTGAGGAGCTGCAGGGCTGTGAGCATCGCACTCCAACACACTTCCTCTGTTACAGCATGAACTAGTCATCATTTCATTCTGTAATGAAATGTCTCGAAAACTCATTTTAAACTCAGGCTGAAGTTGCAGATCTGTAGTAATCATTTAGTTACAGTTAACTGTTTAAAGACGACGTGTCAGAAATGTACCAGGAACCTTCTGTAACCTGCGCTGATGAGCAGCAGGTCACATGGACACACACACACCACTCAGCTCCACCCACAGAAAACCAAATTAGAACCAGATGTGTTTAGCCCGTCCCACCTCAGACTAACCCAGTTTAGCCCCTCCCACCTCAGACTAACCCAGTTTAGCCCCTCCCACCTCAATATATCCACCCCTAAAAGCTCCATCACCATACCCACCTATAAAGCTCCATCACCACACCCACCTATAATACCCCATTTTGGCTCCACTCAACTTAAACTGGTAAATTATTCAAAATTATTTATTACTTGTAAATGTATTAATTTGCTTTTTTTATTATTTTTAAATTCTGTGCATTTACAGCTAATGCATTTTTTTCTAAAAGATGCAGATGTTCTCTCTCTGTGTGTGTGTGTGTGTCTGGGTGTGTGTGTGTACTGTATGTGTGTCTGGGTGTATGTGTATGTGTGTCTGGGTGTGTGTGTGTACTGTATGTGTATGTATGTGTGTCTGGGTGTGTGTGTGTGTGGGGGGGGGTGTCTGTGGTAAATAAGGTTTGATCTGAAGCGTCTCGTCTTCTTCACATTTTTGTAATCTTTAGCTCGTGGGCTGCTGATCATTCAGAGCAGAAACCTTCTCAGATGTTCTCACAGTTAGCTGCTCTGACAGCTGGATATCAGATGGGCTTTAACGCTTGGATCACAGTGTGTGTGGCTCTGTTCCGATTCAGATGTCTGCTGTTGAATAGCGATGAATATGCGATCTGTGGTAGTTAGATATATCTGAAAGTGTAAAATAGTGGGTGGGGTTTATGCAAATGAGCTGTACATCAGCGTGCTTAACTGCAGTCTGAAAGTCAGGTCTGAAAACAAAACGTGATGAGGCGATCTGGTCATTGTGTAATTAAAGTGTCAGTGTAAGTCATCAGACACACCTTCCTCACATCAGCACCTGTCTCAGCTCCAGTGATGGATCTCAGAGGCCTGCTCCTCTTCTGCGTGAGGTCAGCTTTGGTTCTGACCAGAAACCTGGTCTGAACTTGGCACCACCACGTCCTGCCCACAGTCCTGCAGCTCCAGCGTTCTCCACCTTCCTCACAGCAGAGACCAGACTCCCTAACAGCACAAACTTCATGATGTGGGCCTGCTTTAGTTATTTTGGGATGTTGTTGGTTTTTATTTGTTGCTGTTGGTCAGCTCTTATATAACAGTCATGTTCTCCAGAGACGCTCATGTGCTCTAGCTTCTTTTTTACACAGACGTATAAACAAACTGATTATTTGAATCTATTTTTGGATTTTAGTGTTGCGTTCTCTCTGATGATGCGCTCTATCTGTCCCCCCCCCCCCATCGCTCTATCCCTCTCCATCTCTCTTGTCCAGGGCCGCCATGTCAAGACAGGCCAGCTTGCTGCAATCAAGGTCATGGATGTCACAGGGGTAAGCAAAAATATTTCTCCATCACTGCTCTCTCCCTCTCCCTCTCTCCCCCTCTCCCTCTCCTCTCTCCCCCTCTCCCTCTCTGTCTCTCTCCCCCTCTCCCTCTCTCTCTCCTCTCTCCCCCCTCTCCCTCTCTCCTCTCTCCCCCTCTCCCTCTCTCTCTCCTCTCTGTCTCTCTCTCTGTCTCCCTCTCTCCCTCTCCCTCTCTCCTCTCTGTCTCTCTCTCTCTCTCTCTCTCTCTCTCTCTCTCTCTCCCTCTCTGTCTATCTCTGCCCTCTCTCTCTCTCCTCTCTCTCTGCCCTCTCCCTCTCTCTCTCCTCTCTCTCTCTCTCTCTCTCTCTCTCTCTCCTCTCTCTCTCTCTCTCTCTCTCTCTCTCTCCCTCTCCCTATATATTTCCCATGCTGCTCTGCATTATAGAGTAAACATACACACAATTGACGGATTTCTGATTTAAGATAGAAAATAATTTTGCAGGAAGAAAAACTGCACAAAATTTGAGTGAAATTGACCAGAATCATTCCTCAAAAATACCTAATAGAAGCTTACAGATTCAAAGAAGCAACATTTCTGTGTGTGTGTGTGTGTGTGTGTGTGTGTGTGTGTGTGTGTGTGTGTGTGTGTGTGTGTGTGTGTGTGTGTGTGTTTTCTGGCAGGATGAGGAGGAGGAAATTAAAGCAGAGATCAACATGTTGAAGAAGTATTCTCACCATCGTAATATTGCCACATACTATGGAGCCTTCGTCAAGAAAAACCCACCTGGCGTTGATGACCAGCTGTGGGTCAGTGCAGAGAAGTGACGTGTGTGTGTGTGTGTGTGTGTGTGTGTGTGTGTGTGTGTGTGTGTGTGTGTGAGAGTGAGACCCTCCTCCTGAGTGTTGAATATCTCAGCACATTGTACTGTAGAAGATTGACATGCTGGAGTGTGTCATGGGACTGATGCTTACAGACAGCATCACTGTCTGTGGTTGTACACACACACACACACACACACACACACACACACACACACACACACAAATGACTTTTCTCTGAGGACTGCAGCTCAGCAGTGGCTCGTGTCAGCAGTGTGGTCAGACTCTGTGTTGCTGTACAGTCTGCATGCTGACACACACGCGCGCGCACACACACACACACACACACACACACACACACACACACACACACACACACGGTTCATTTCTGAACAGCTTCCTCTAAAACTTCTGAACCACATTATTTCTTCATTCTGACTATAGTAATGATTTTGGGTCTTTTAATGTTCTAATCATTTTAATAAATAGAATTATAATTAATAGAAAATTAAATGAAATGTCTGACATTAGATTTAAATGCACGCTTGGCCTTGGCTTCCATGTACATCACCAATAAATCTCCACATCACCGTTTTCTTTTTCCTGAAAAAATAAAAAAATCCCTCCTTCCATTTCTTCAGTGATGCCATGTTGGTCCACAGTCTCGCTGCACAGCGCCACCTGGTGTCTGGATGTCTAACAGTCTCTCCATCAGCTACTGAGCAAGAATCCCTCTTTCATCAGTTATTTACACACCCTGTCTCTGTACACTGTTATTTTTGTTCACACTTTTACCTCATTTTATTCAACATGTATTTGGACAGACGGTCGTTTCTTTAGCAGACTCGTTAATATTTAATTCAGCATAATAAAGAGTTTTATTTAAACCAAAATAATCGTATTTATTTATTTAATTATTAATGTGTATATACACTGTATATTACTACAAGCTTGTGTGTGTGTGTGTGTGTGTGTGTGTGTGTGTGTGTGTGTGTGTGTGTGTGTGTGTGTGTAGTTGGTGATGGAGTTTTGTGGTGCCGGCTCAGTCACAGACCTGATAAAGAACACTAAAGGGAACTCTCTGAAGGAGGAGTGGACGGCGTACATCTGCAGAGAAATCCTCCGAGTGAGTGTGGACTGAGTTCATATTATTATGTAGTTTAATAAAATGACAAACTGAGGAACATTTTCTAGACTTTTATTCACATTAAAATGACTAGAGGTGCTGAATAAACATGAATATGCAAATTAGGAAACATTCACGTCAGTCACATTAGTGTGACTCATTTCAGTCAGAAGAGAGATTTCCATCCTCAGTTCCTCAGTTCCTCAGTTCAGAGTGAAAACCAGAAAAAGTCTGATTTAAACACTGACCTGTAGAATCGGACTGAGCTTTTAATAGGAGTGTAAAAGTGACTGTAGTGAAACTGAAGGATGTGATTAGTTTTCATTACACACACTTGTGTGTCTCCATGCTGTAGGGTCTGACTCATCTACACCAGCACAAAGTCATCCACCGTGACATTAAAGGCCAGAACGTCCTGCTGACGGAGAACGCTGAGGTCAAACTGGGTGAGTCTGTGAAGCGTCTTGTTGTCTTTCGGGTTCCTGCGTGTCACTTTTTTTATCTAAATATCACATTTACATTCTATTTGGAGAAATGTGTCCTTAAAGCAATATGAGCGCGTGAACATGAATGATGATAACTTTATTAAACCCATGAAAGCTGATGCATGAGACAGGACAAGAACAGATGAGTGTGATGATCAGGGGTGCACATACTTTTAATATATCTATCTTAATAATAATCATCGTCATACAGTTTGAGATAGTTAGAAGGAACAGATTTGTAGGTTACTCTGCGTAAGGATTTGGACCTGGTGAAAATATTCTGCTGGGTTGTCATGACAACGATGCCCTCAGTGACCAGGAGAGAGAGATGCTGAGGCAGATGGTCTTGTTCACTCCATCAGGCATCAGAAGATCTCACCTTGTTACTGTACACTGATACATTACAGCCAAGCAGCAAAGTGTGTGTGTGTGTGTGTGTGTGTGTGTGTGTGTGTGTGTGTGTGTGATCTCTCACCAGTGGACTTTGGTGTGAGTGCACAGTTGGACCGCACCGTGGGCAGGAGGAACACATTTATCGGCACGCCGTACTGGATGGCACCAGAGGTCATTGCCTGTGATGAGAATCCAGATGCCACATACGATTTCAAGGTATTTACATCACACACTCAAAACACTGGACTGTGTACACCTGTTTGTGTGTGTGTGTGTGTGTGTGTGTGTGTGTGTGTGTGTGTGTGTGTGTGTGTGTGTGTGTGTGTGTGTGTGTAATAAAATTCCCTCTCTTTGTTTCAGAGTGATTTGTGGTCTTTAGGAATTACTGCTATGGAGATGGCAGAAGGCGCTCCACGTAAGTACAGAACACCTCCAGTGTAACTGATAAACTATTACAGAAGTAGTTACTAATTACTTTCTGTTTCTCTCTCTCTCCCTCCCTCTCTCTCTCTCTCTCTCTCTCTCTCTCTCTCTCTCTCTCTCTCTCTCTCTCTCTCTCCCTCCCTCTCTTTAGCTCTGTGTGATATGCACCCAATGAGAGCACTTTTCCTCATTCCCAGAAATCCAGCTCCTCGTCTAAAGTCTAAGAAATGGTGAGTGTCGAGTTGTTCATGATATTTAACCATCTGTCATCCTAAACAGCTGCTTTAACAGAGAGATGTGAGACACACACACACACACACTCTCACACACACACACACACACACTCTCTCTCTCTCTCTCTCACACACACACACACACACACACACACACGCACAGAACTACTTCTGCTTTTACACTTTTTTTTACACTTTGGCTTATTGTGGCTTTTGTGTGGGAATTTTTCTGGTGTAATTTATGGCCGTACTGAACTGAGTGCTAACTGGACCACAGAGAGACAGGAAGTGAGAGCTGTAGATATCAGCTTTGATTAAATATCACTATCAGTCAGGCCACACCCCCTATGAAACTGTCAGTCTCAGTAAAGGGGGTGTGGCTTGATTGAAATATATAAATATAAATGAATTGAGAACAAAGAAATAAGATAAAAATTGATTAAAGCAAATTAAGTGGAGATAAAGTTGGAGTGCTGAGGACGAGCTTTAGACCTTACGGAGGGAAGAGACCCAGAAATCTGCTATACACTCGTCTTCCTCTGTGATTTAGTGTGTGTGATGTCGTTAGAAGTCAGATGATTGACAGGATTATGTTCAGAGTGAAGCTCCATAACGGTCGACACCTTGTGTAGAGATCCTGTAAAGACTCCCTGGCTGTCCTGTTGTCCTTCACTCGTCCATGTGTTCAGGACAGCACTCCGGTTCTACATCACACCTCTTAGCGTCTTTAACTCCCAAGAATATAAATCAGAACCGTGGGACGTTTATCTGGAAGAAAATTTGATCTACTGCTTTTGTTATTCGTCCTTGATTTAGCTGGCTGTGTGGGGATCGAATAAAATAAAGTAAATCAAAGTGGTGATGAAACACTTCAGAAGGTTTATACACAAAGGGAACGTGAACGATCGGCTGCTTTCTTCCTCTCGTCTCTTTACAGGACAAAGAAGTTCCAGTCATTTATTGACAGCTGCCTGGTGAAGAACCACACGCAGAGGCCCAGCACCGAGCAGCTGCTTAAACATCCCTTCATCAGAGACCTGCCTAACGAGCGCCAGGTCCGCATCCAGCTCAAAGACCACATCGACCGCACCAAGAAGAAGAGGGGAGAGCGGGGTGAGGACTGACGGAGGGCTGTAGTTCAGTGCCCCAGAGTTACAGTCAATAACATTACAGTGAATAATGTAGAATAATGTTACTGCTAGAGAAGGAACCGGTCTGAGAGCCAGGATCTGTATCAGACAGACAGCAGATCAGATTTCAGAGAAATAAACGAATATGATAACGAACAGATTTTAAAAGGTTTATTATTTTACACTGTTTATATTTAAAGAGAAATGATTATTTTATTTTTAAGTATACTATTTAAATATATATTTATATATATGCAGTGAGTTTTTATGGAAGTCCTGTGCAGCTCTGTTACTCCTGTAGTATTTAAGGCTTCAGCTAAAAATGTCATTTTAAATCTCAGTGGTTTTTACAGAGGAACGTCTCCGGTGTCGTGGATGTTATCTGACCCTCGAGCTTGTTTATTACACAGCTCACTGTCACAGAGGAGTCTAGGTTCTCATCGGTTCTCAGCTCTGAAGTATTTAGTTTCATCAGATCCTTCTGATGGAGATTCACTTGTATCACAATTCCAGATCCAGGCTTCTGACAGTAAATCAGCATGTCTGAAGCCCTATTTGGACAGGTTTAGTTTATTCTGTGGCGGTGTGTAAGATGATTATTAGAGAGCGACTCTGGGAGTTTAAGGTGGTTGTGTTTGGCGTCTGTGTGTTTTACAGATGAGACGGAGTACGAGTACAGTGGCAGTGAGGAGGAGGAGGAGGAACGAGACATCGGAGAACCCAGGTAGAGAATAAACCTTTCTCAGATGTGCCAATATTTATGCATTAACTGATGTTTGTTCTGAAACATCAGCAGTCCAATCGGTTTTTGAACTGCAAAATGCTGTTTGTTTGTTGTTTGTGATCTCATTGGTTTGTCTTTCAAACCGTGTTCTATAAACCATCTGTAATTTCCTGAACTCTCTGTGTATAGAACAGCTGCACAGATGTGCGGTGTAAATGTTGTGACTCTTGTGTCGGCCCACAGCTCCATCATTAACATCCCGGGCGAGTCCACTTTGAGGCGGGACTTCCTGCGCCTACAGCTGGCCAATAAGGAGCGCTCTGAGGCCCTGCGGCGACAACAGCTGGAACAGCAGCAGAACGACGAACACAAGCGCCAACTGCTGGCCGAGAGACAGAAGCGCATCGAGGAGCAGAAGGAACAGAGGAGGAGGCTGGAGGAGGTACGAAGTAAATCTGTGAATATTGGCGTGAGGGTTGAAGAGGTGGGGGGGAGAGAGAGAGAGAGAGAGAGAGAGAGAGAGAGAGAGAGAGAGAGAGAGAGGGAGAGACAGACAGACAGACAGAGAGTAGTGCAAAGGATCTTTGCAGCCTTCAGGGTAAAAAATAAAACTGCTCTGAAGACACTCAGAATGAATGAATCGTTGACTGTTATGGCAAAAAACAATGTCTGGGTCGCAGACAGACAAACGCCCACGCAGACAGACAGACAAACGCCCACGCAGGCAGACAGACAAACGCCCACGCAGACAGACAGACAAACGCCCACGCAGACAGACAGACAAACGCCCACGCAGACAGACAGACAAACGCCCACGCAGACAGACAGACAAACGCCCACGCAGACAGACAGACAAACGCCCACGCAGACAGACAGACAAACGCCCACGCAGACAGACAGACAAACGCCCACGCAGACAGACAGACAAACGCCCACGCAGACAGACAGACAAACACAGACACCTGCTTTAGTCAGATAACTAATAGAAACAGGAAAAGGGCACATGTTGAAAAATCCCTTGTCCGTCAGTCGGTGGTGTGACATGACGTGTCTGTGTGTCTGTGTGTGCGCTTGTATGTAAGTCTGTGTTTACGTGTCGGTGTTTGTATGTCTGTCTGTGTGTCTGTCTGTGTTTGCGTGTCTGTGTCTGTATGCTTGTCTCTGTTTTGTGTGTGTGTATGTGTCTGTGTTTGTGTGTCTGTGTTTGTGTGTTTGTGTGTCTGTGTGTCTGTGTGTCTGTGTTTGCATGTCTGTTTGTCTGCGTGTCTGTGTCTGCGTGTCTGTGTCTGCGTGTCTGTGTCTGCGTGTCTGCGTCTCTGTGTCTGCGTCTCTGTGTCTGCGTCTCTGTGTCTGCGTCTCTGTGTCTGCGTCTCTGTGTCTGCGTCTCTGTGTCTGCGTCTCTGTGTCTGCGTCTCTGTGTCTCTGTCTGTGTTTGTATGTCTGTGTGTCTCTGTGTCTGTGTTTGTGTCACACTTCACGCTCCACACTAAACCGAGCAGAGAGAAGTGAGAAGCAGAGAGAAATCCTGCTCAGAGAGAAGTGATCAGGATGACGGGTGACATGTTTTAATCGCTTATCACTCACACTGCCATCTAGTGGCACACTGAGGGACTGCAGCTCACACTGATCAGTGGTTTGTCCTGTTGTCTCCACAGCAACAGCGTAGGGAGAGAGAGCTACGCAAACAGCAGGAGAGAGAGCAGAGGAGACGCTACGAGGAGATGGAGCAGATACGGAGAGAGGAGGAAAGGAGACACGCTGAGAGGGAACAGGTACACTCACACACACACACACACACACTCACACACACACTCACACACACACTCACACACACACTCACACACACACTCACACACAAACACGCTTACTCACTCACACACACTCCATGTGTATGAATATTTGAATAAATTTTCTCTGTTTTTATTTATTAAAACTTTTATATTAATCCTTTTTAATTAAATAGAAATTGATATTTTCTGCTGATCAGAGAAATATAGACTGAAGATGATGAAATCTGTGCATTATCTTTCTTCAGGATGTAGATAAATCTTTAGATCTTTCTAAATGAGCAAAACAGTTAAGGTCTGAAAATTATCCAAAAGTAAAAAGAGGAGAACCGTGTACATGTTGGAACCCACTTCGGAGAACCTGGGCTCTTTCGGATTCGTTCCCATCCTGACGCAGTTCTCTTCTCTCTCAACACCACACTTTTTTCTGCTTCATGAAACTTCAAGCACAAAAGTCAGTCCTACTAACATGTTATTTTAACTTACACCTCACTGCCCACTCGGGTTCTCTGCAGAACCTTTACACCTCTGTGTTTTCCTGTCCTTACATTCACGCTAATGTTGTCTTTTTATTCTCTCTTTCTTTCTAACGGTACGATTCTCTCTCTGTCTAAAGCTGACTATCTCACTGCTCTTTCCCTCTCTTCTTCTCTTCTTCTTGTCTTACGCTGTCGTTTGGGTTCTGCTGCGTTCCTCCTGCTCCTGTTAGGAGTATATCCGCCGTCAGCTGGAGGAAGAACAGAGGCAGTTGGAGATTTTACAGCAGCAGCTTCTACAGGAACAGGCTCTTCTTCTGGTAAACTAACACTGTGACCTTTCACCTTCACACCTTTCCTTCCTTCACTTCCTGCACTTTCTTCCTCGTGATGCATTTCCACAATAGGTTCTCATTTTCACTCTGAAACCCTAACAACACGTTCTCAACATTTAGTCTGTGTGTGTGTGTGTGTGTGTGTGTGTGTGTGTGTGTGTGTGTGTGTGTGTGTGTGTGCTGCTTTTTGTCTTTTGATTTGACCACAAGGACAGATATGAACAGTGATATTTGAAAGCTTTTACATCTCAGACAGTTTGTTGAGTCTCCATCAGAGACCAAGCTGAAAATGTTCAGAAACTCTTTCATTCACTGGTCAGAAACACAAGGACTGAAAAATATACAGAAATCTTCCTGTTTGATTCACGTTCTGCAAGTGAGTCGATTCAGAGTCAACTCACCTCCTCACTATTAGAGTTCACTTTGAACCAAGCGAAGACCTGCTGGACTCAGACAGTCTGAGAGCCGAGTGTCATTACTGTGTTCTCACCTGACTAAAGAACCGCAGTGAGAAGAACACAACATGGTTCTGTTTAAACACTCGGTGTGTGTCGCAGCACTGTCAGTGAATCAGTGAATACAGAGTCTGTAACAGTTATGCTGACGTGAATCTGTTCTTGACTGGACATCATTCTGGGTCCTGACTCTGTTCCGCTCCGCAGTGCAGACGGAGCGTTATCGTCCAGGCAAATTGATTTTCGACGCTCCGAGGTGATTAGCGGCAGCTCTGTAGCTTGTGCCTCATTGCTAGGAAATTCGATTTGGAGCAGCACGATAATTGCCTATCAATAGATTTATCTCACGAGCCTAATGGCTTTGTATAAAATTGTTTCCCTGTAGACGTTGCCTGTAGATCAAAAAGTAAATCACTCAATTTAAAAATAAAAAATCCTCCATCAGTTTTTATTCCACCTGAGGTTTAGAGATGTGTCTCAGATTCTGGGGTTTAGTGCATTGTTTTAGGAAAGGTGACAGGATCTGGTAGCAAAGCTGTGAGATATCATCTGTGGTTATTCAGCAATGTGTCTGAGTTAGAAATGACTCGCTGGAGCACTTCTGGAGTTCTTATCTCTTGTTTTCAACCTTCACACAGCAGCGTTCCTCCACCCTCGTGTTGTAGTGCGTCAGGGTTTAAACCGCTTTCAAAATGTGTGTTAACATTTTTATTGATTCAGATTATAGAGCTTGAGTTATTCAGTACAGAGTGTGAGCTGGCTTAGAAACCCACACGCAGCTGAAAACACTGTAGATTGTCGTGTCTGAGGGTCTGGGTTAGTGTCGGGGGTTTAGTGTCGGCGGGTTTAGTGTCGGGGGTTTAGTGTCGGCGGGTTTAGTGTCGGGGGGTTTAGTGTCGGCGGGTTTAGTGTCGGCGGGTTTAGTGTCGGGGGTTTAGTGTCGGCGGGTTTATTGTAGGCGGGTTTAGGGTCGGGGGTTTAGTGTCGGGGGGTTTAGTGTCGGGGGTTTAGTGTCGGGGGGGTTTAGTGTCGGGGGGTTTAGTGTCGGGGGTTTTAGTGTCGGCGGGTTTAGTGTCGGGGGGTTTAGTGTCGGCGGGTTTAGTGTCGGCGGGTTTAGTGTCGGCGGGTTTAGTGTCGGGGGGTTTAGTGTCGGCGGGTTTAGTGTCGGGGGTTTAGTGTCGGCGGGTTTAGTGTCGGCGGGTTTAGTGTCGGCGGGTTTAGTGTCGGGGGGTTTAGTGTCGGGGGGTTTAGTGTCGGGGGGTTTAGTGTCGGGGGGTTTAGTGTCGGGGGTTTATTGTAGGGGGGGGTTAGTGTCGGGGGGGTTTATAGTCTGGGGGGTTTAGTGTCTGGGGGGTTTAGTGTCGGGGGTTTAGTGTCGGGGGTTTAGTGTCGGGGGTTTAGTGTCGGGGGTTTAGTGTCGGGGGGGTTTAGTGTCGGGGGGGTTTAGTGTCGGGGGGGTTTAGTGTCGGGGGGGTTTAGTGTCGGGGGGTTTAGTGTCGGCGGGTTTAGTGTCGGGGGGTTTAGTGTCGGGGGGTTTAGTGTCGGGGGGGTTTAGTGTCGGGGGGGTTTAGTGTCGGGGGGTTAGTGTCGGGGGGTTTAGTGTCGGGGTTTAGTGCTGGGGGGGGGGTTTAGTGTCGGGGGTTTTAGTGCCGGGGGGTTTAGTGCCGGGGGTTTAGTGTCGGGGGGTTTAGTGTCGGGGGGGTTTAGTGTCGGGGGGGTTTAGTGTCGGGGGGGGGGGGGGGGTAGTGCCGGGGGGTTTAGGGCCGGGGGGTTTAGTGTTGGAGGTTTTAATGTCGGGGGGGGGGTTTAGTGTCGGGGTTAACTGTGTATTAAAGGTTTGAGAAATGCTAATTAAGTTCTAAAACCTAAACCACCTTCATACGTCTTGTGTCCTTGTGGTTATTCAGTCATTCATCCGTGTGTTCGCTTGTTTTAATATTATACAGCACGACTCCACCCTCAGTGATGAAGTTTACACCTCTGACGTAACCAGAGCTTTATGGAGAAGGTGGAGGTTTTCACCACTGCTTTAAACACAGGCACAAAGGGAAGAGAAAATGTGGTTTAAAGTTTTATTTTTCTTTCTCTTTCTTTCAAATGTAATATAATAGAACATACAAAGGACAGTTATAAGCCTTATGTGATGGTCCATGAGAGAGAAGATGGTGAGAGTTGAAGTAAAGCGAACATGAATCACTGCTAATGGTCATATATAACGATCACATTAATCACATTCAGTTTAATTAAACACAGTGACATCAACACTCATTACTCACCAGCACAGAATAAGCACGTGATCAGCACAGAAACATCCATCTCTTATGTGAACTTGCCCTGAATGACCCTGTGTCTCCCAACTGGGTTCCACTGCAGGAGTATAAGCGGAAGCAGCTGGAGGAGCAGAGGCAGGCGGAGAGGCTTCAGAGGCAGCTCCAGCAGGAGAGAGCGTACCTGGTTTCCCTCCAACAGCAGCAGCAGCAGGAGCCTCGACCTGCCGAGAAGAAGCCGCTCTATCACTACAAGGACTCGGTCAACCCCAGCGACAAACCCGCCTGGGCAAAAGAGGTAGGAACTGTCTGAGTTACTACACTGTGGAACCTGCTGGAGGCTGGTGTAACATCACCGCAGGGAGGACACACTAATAAACCTGCAGATTTATAGAATAATAACACGGCCAGGAAAATGGCATAAAAATACAAAACAATTCTGATGTGAGATGATGGTGAGGTTCTAAAATGTAAAAGTCACTGAACTTTAATGACAAGTTTCCTCAGGTATGTTATACAAGATATTCAGGGGTCACTAAAGGTTATATGGAACAAAGTGTCTGGGAAATCACTCCAATATCAGTTCCAGTTCTGTTCAGTTCCAGCCCAGTTCAGTTCTGTTCAGTTCCAGCCCAGTTCAGTTCTGTTCAGTTCCAGTTCAGTTCAGTTCCAGCCCAGTTCAGTTCCAGCCCAGTTCCAGCCCAGTTCAGTTCTGTTCAGTTCCAGTTCAGTTCAGTTCCAGCCCAGTTCAGTTCCAGCCCAGTTCCAGCCCAGTTCAGTTCCAGCCCAGTTCCAGTTCAGTTGCAGCTCAGCTCAGTTCTGTTCAGTTCCAGTTCAGTTCCAGTTCAGTTCCAGTTCAGCCCAGTTCCAGCTCAGCTCAGTTCCAGCCCAGTTCCAGCTCAGTTCAGCTCAGTTCCAGCTCAGCTCAGTTCCAGCCCAGTTCCAGCTCAGTTCAGCTCAGTCCCAGTTCCAGCCCAGTTCCAGCCCAGTTCCAGTTCAGCCCAGTTCCAGCTCAGTTCAGTTCCAGCTCAGCTCAGTTCCAGCCCAGT